>NW_019174025.1:0-121886 GCF_001642475.1 Fonsecaea monophora
TACTATATATATATATATATATATATATGAGCGCAAGCTGCGTGCCCCTGTGACCAGATAGATAGATCGCTTGCACTGCCTTGGAAAGTATATGAATATAGACTAAGCGTCTGCCCGGCCCTTTCTGATTCCGCCCAGGGTCCAGCAATCTGTTGCTGACAACTTTGCTCCAACCCCCACCAGAGCCAAGACCGAAGTCGTGATACAAATAGCAGCTTCAAAGCACGCCCAACCAGAGCAGAAACAAGGGGATGATCTAGCCAAGGAACAAAGCTCAGGCGATCAGGCCGGTCGGTAGGTGCAGTGCCAACACAGGCTGTGGTAGAGTCTGCTCCAATCTTCTATGCCGGGGAATCCTTCCCCCGTCCTGACATATTGCTGCGAAGGCTGCTTGGCTTGAAAACGCCGCTGCCAGTATTATGCTAATCAACTGGGAAGGGTTCTTCACCCTGAGCTCTGTTGTAGGTGCTGGCCCACAACTGAGGGAGCATCGAAACATTACGACCAAGGCCTCAAGACTCACGACACCACTCCACAGCTTTCCTGCGCTCCGGGCAGAGAGCCTCCACGCCAGAGCGTCTCATCCCAAGAGCAAGACTTGGCTGTTCTGAGCTTTTATGGTCGTTTGTAAGCTCTGGTCGTTCCGCAGTGCTGTACACGATTGACAGCAGGGATATTTCGGGAGAAGGGAGTGGCCTCTGTTCTCAAATAGTCTAGATGATTGTTAGTGGGATTTATTTGTTCTTGGTCTTGCCGTCTTCGTTGAAAACCAGATATCCCCGAGGTCAAAGTATCTGACGCTGCTTTATGACAAGATTGTTACCTTTTCTAGCGGCGTGATTATACTGCCCAATATAGACTCGCAACCACAGTTCTCCAGCCTTGGCGCTGGAAACGCCTTGTCGACAATCTGTGGTCGCGCTGTTTCGAGTCTTCAAGACGGTATGTAAAACGCGTTGACCGACTACCACCGCACTGAATTCCAGCCTATTCGTACCTGTTGCCACCTCCCCGACTCTGGCTCGATACAAGTTCTCTCGCTCATGTCCTATTGACCATACGCCGTCTGCTCAAACCGCTCTGAAGCTCTCGCGCCTTCGCGCCGTTGTTGGGTAACATGTCTACACTCTTCGGATCGTCACCCGCAGCGGCTGCTACCACCAGCACGACCGGAGATCTGTCCAAGGACATTGCTTTGGTGCAACCGCCAGAGGACAGCACATCTCAACTCGCTTTCTCTCCGCAGGCCGACTTCCTGGCTGTCTCATCATGGGACAAAAAAGTGCGGATATACCAAGTGAACGAGCAAGGGCAGAGCGAGGGCAAGGCCGCCATAGATTTCGACGCCCCAGTGCTGGGTTGCGCATGGTCCGAGGTGCGTCGTACCCAGGAGTTGATGCCTTGGGAGGAACATATTGACAATACTCTTAGGATGGACAAAAAGTCGCCGGCTGCGGTGCCGACAAGACTTTCCGACTTCTCGATCTGGGATCAGGAAACATGACGCCTCAGACTCTAGTCGCACATGAACAACCCGTGCGAGCGTGTCGATTCGCCACCATCAATAACTCATCTATCCTCATTACCGGCTCGTGGGACCGGACCGTGAAATATTGGGACCTGCGCACCCCGAACCCTGTTGCAACATTACAATGCCAGGAGCGAGTCTACACCATGGATGTGAAGAACAAACTTTTGGTCATTGGTACTGCCGACAGATACATCAATATTGTCGACCTCAACTCCCCCGAGAAGTTTTACAAATCGGTACAGTCACCGCTGAAGTTCCAGACCAGAGTGGTTAGTTGCTTCACTGATGCCACTGGCTTCGCGGTGGGCAGCATCGAGGGCAGATGTGCAATTCAATATGTGGAAGAAAAAGCTGCCGACAACAACTTCAGCTTCAAATGCCATCGTGACACACCGGCCACCACGGGTCCCAATCGCGACGTCGCCAATGTCTATGCTGTCAATGCTATTTCATTCCACCCTATCCATGGCACGTTTTCGACAGCAGGCAGCGATGGGACTTTCCACTTTTGGGATGGCAATGCAAAGCATCGACTCAAGGGCTACCCGGCAGTGGGAGCGCCGATCACGGCAACGGCGTTCAATAGACAAGGAACCGTGTTTGCATATGCGGTGTGCTACGACTGGAGTCAAGGTTACCAAAAGAACACACCACAGACTCCAAATAAGATTATGCTGCATGGCGTGCAGCCGGAAGAAGTTAAACCAAGACCAGGAGGAAAGAAGAGATAGGTTGACAAAATTGGTAACGGAATCTCACCAGCATGACATCGAAACCTGGAAAGCCTGGAAAGCCTCGCAAAGACAGCACCTGCTTCGCAGTACTTGGACAGAGCACTTTGGGACTCAAACAGCGGATAGAACCTGTCGCGAGATGAAGAGATTCATTGGAGAAGATTGACTTGCCGACTCGAAAAGTGGACGCGTCGGCAGACGCTGCGTACGGTCCACATGCGAGGATGAAAAGCCTGGGCGTGAAAACTCCCATCCTGGCCCGGATCGGCGAAGATGGATTCCGAGCAGGGCAGAACAAAACGAACCAGTGTGGCGGACGCTCAGCCTCTGGTATGTGTGGCCTCTCCTCGGACGGGCATCGGGCAGGTTCTTCGATGCTGTATTTGTACAATGTACTAGATAGATCGCTAAGCGACACGACACGAAAGAAGACGGTCCCCAAGGAGTGAGTGAATCAGAGACACTACTACGAGGTACTACCACCAATACCATGAACCAACCTATCAATCAACCAACCAACCCATATAACATTCCTAGTTTCCTTCCTTGCTCCTCTAGCTGGCTTATATGCATGCCCACCACGGTGACTTTGCCGTACAATCAGTATATTAACGCGTAAAGCCCTGCAAGTCCAAGTCAAGCCATGGTGACGATAGTTGCGTCATGTACTTGAAGCACATATCAATCAAACCACCTATACCTGTTTACCTAGCTAGGTAGATTGGGAGCTAGGAGCTAGGTAGGTAGGTATGTGGGGTATGTAGAAAGGTACATATACAACATAGTGAAGCATAGTGAAGCCATTGCTCATTCACGCCAACCGGACCAGCCCACGTTGTAGACCCATTTCCATCCGTGCAGGTGCGTGTGTACCCCCGTCCGTTATCCCACATTGCCCTGAGAGAGAAAAAAGATAAAAAAAATCACACCCTCGCTATGCTTGCTTGTGCTGTTCATCATGCTTTGGCTCGTGCATTCCTTGTTTGTGTTTCCTCCGTTTTGGACAATTCTCTCTCTTTTTTTTTTGGTGGATTCCAGCCATGCCGTCCTTCCTTCCTTCCTGGTAGGCCCTTCCCATACACCCTGCTATAATAAGCCCCTGCAGACCCCCTGCTGGGGGGGAAAAAAAAATCAAAAGTTTCGACCTGGACAAGATTCAACCTGGGAGTTACTTTTCTCGTCTTGTTTGCGCAATTTGGAGCTTCATTCTTTCCTCCGTGGCCTGGCAATGACCACATATCCCGCTTTCTTTGGTATGAATCAACCCTTCCTCCGCGTCATTTTGAGAGGCTGGATGCTGCGATCAATTCATATCCATCCCATCATCATCATCACCTTCCGTCTCGTCCGCCTCCCCACTGGGTCGATGACTCCGTCTTCGATACCGCCCGCTGAGGACCCCACCTAGAGTGAACGCCGTTTCTGCGTCGTCCATCTCGTCGCCGTCAACCACTCTCCCCTCCGTGCCAACTACCTCGCAAAGCTCCATAAGAGATTGTCGAGACAGGCTCCTGAATCCCTCTGTACGTACGATTCGCCCAAAGTTCATCATACAGAAACGGGCAGCGCGTTGCTTGAGCCACTCTTCCTCGGTGCGTCCTGCACGTTCCCAAATCACGGCGGCGTGTTCAATATCAATCTCACGCGAAAGGCGATTTACGCACAAAAGACGGAGCTTTGGCATGTCGTAGAGGTTGGCCATGACGAGCATGCCAGCGACATCCGTGAGGTCGCGGCAGTACACAGGGTGAGGGGCAATGCTGTCGGTGTACAGATAGTATAGAAAAGCGCGCACAACCGAGTACGGTTCCGGGATGTGCAAGCGAGAGGTCTGGTATTCGATCATTTTTGATGCATAGAGACGTTTGAAGTGTGGCCAGCGGGCTTGAAGTATCATTTTGTGGACATGAATCGGTGGAGACACAGCCGAGTTTTCCGAGACAAAGACCTGACTGCTAGTCGTGTTGGTAGAAAATCGCAGTTGAGAATCAACTTCTGAGACGTTGTCGTCCTCATCGGTGGGGGTGTAATTCGCTGTGATGATAAAGTCGCTCATGCTACCGGATTCGGGAGGTTGATCGAACGTCATGGCCAGGTCAGAACCAAGACCAGACCCAACACCACCCACGGGGGTTGTATACGTCGTCTGCCGTTCGGAGGCTAGGATGCGATTTTGCTCAGACGCAAACGGGGAGTCCAGGTTTCCGAGCAACCCATACCGTTTGAGATCGACAGCTAAAACTTCGCTAAGTTGAAGCTCTTGATTGGACCCAGTAGAGTCGTCTCCAGGTGAACCCAGGAGCCAAACCTTGGTCCCGTCCTCATTGATTGTGCAGTAATGCCATTTGTAGCCTGGTTGGAATAACTCAGGACCCTCGACCAGTCTTTGCCACCTCAGCGAGTCCAGCTCGAGAGACGACAAGTTGCATTCACTATGCCGAATGGTAGATGAAGGTGTGACAAAGTCCAGCAAGGCGCCAGAGGAGCAAACATGGAAATGTGTGCCCGAAGACTGGAGGGGGACGTGCGGGCCAGAAACAAATTTCAGAGACGATATTGCCCCTGGTGCAACAGGTTTCTCCCGCCTTGTAGATCGAATGTGGACGCTGCCTGAATTGGCAGTGTATGTATCGATTCGATCAGCGCGGCTGGGATGCAGCCAGGGATCATGTCTGGCAGAGGACATGCGGCCCATGGTAGAAAACTGCCTGCCTGAACCACTCAATGCAGGACTGCCCTTGAGATCCAGCCACCAAATCTCGGAAGGGCGTTCCATGTCAGCCCCCAAACCTCCAAGCACCCATAATCGACCTCCCCATATCCAGGCGGAGTGATCGAATCTTTGCACAAAGCTCCAGGTTTTGGACCACGTCCAGGTCTTCAGATCCAGGTAGCATATATCATCGAGGATGTAGTTCGCCTCTCCTGTCAGCCCTCCAATGACGAACAATTTGTCCTCATAAACGACTGCGGCGTGTCTGGCTCTGCCTTTGGGGATGGGACCCTGGACATCGGGTTGGGTCCAGTGATGGTCTTTCAGGTTAAGTATGACCACGTCCGACAAATACTCCCGGTGTTCATTTTCTCCACCGTAGACGAGTAGTTTGTCGCCTTGGTAGAGGGATGCTGAATGCCCCATCCGCACCCCGGGAATATCTCCGTAATTATCCACTAGCGCCCAATTTAGCGTCTTCAGATCTAGCCTGAGCACGTGATTGTAGACTTCATCAGTGAATTGATCGAAGCCACCAAAGGCGTAGATCTGGTCATTCCCACAGTACGTGACTGATGCATTGACCAGACAAGCCGGTTTCTGTCCGGTCGTCTTGGTGATCTTTGGTTTGAGCCCGTCGTTCATGCTGGTGGGGTTCTTAGCCGGACTGGTAGGCATGAGGTAGGTGTTGGCGGTGGGAGTGTTGGCACCAGAACCCGGAGCTCGAGCAGAGGTTCCAAAAGCCCACGAAGCCGCAGACGCAGGTAATGAAGAGTTCTGAGGCAAAAATGGTTGTGGTGTCGAAGGTTGGGCCATCATAAGATTCACTGAAATCTCGGCGTTTACGGAGAAAGGCTTCGTTCGGGTTAGGGTGAGAGGGTTGGTCTAATGGCTTTTGCCAAGTTGATAGGAATCAAAGAAGGAGCCTGAAGAAGCCCGGAGGCTCATCCAAGTGGATGGAGCCAGTCTGAGAGATCAGAGCGTTGCTGGCTGTCGACACGTACGGTACGACAAGGACATTTAGACGGGGCGTGCAGAAAAGGGAGTGAAGATAAAAAATGATCGGCGGAAGTTTCAGGTTGCTGTAGGTGAGACGGGCGGCGGAAGCGGCACCGGATTAATATTTCTCCAGAACAGTGGAGCTTGGCGCTGACGTAAAGACGCGCCGCCAGGGGCGACGGTGTTACTAGTGCCATAAAGGGTATAGTGGGTGATGGGTCGCCGTTGCCGTGGCAGACATCCCCACCAACCTGGGAAGTACTTCAACTTGAACTTCTGACTGAATGAACAATTCTTCTTTCTCCTCTACTATACCATCCTCCCGCTTCCTCAATCCACATCTTCCTCCTCTACAAATCCATTCTTGCGCGTGCATAGCATACAGTCCATTAGATCACATTTGCATTTGCTACATCTGGTCGACCCCCCGACTGCATCGCCTTGCCGTGCCACAAAAACCGCTCGGTTACCCAATCATCCAACAATATCAGCGACTCTGAGAGACTTACTAACCCAACTTTCTATCAACAACTTCTTCTCAGGATCCATTCAGTTGAGAATCTTGAGATAATCACTGAATTGCTGGACCCAGGCACAGATACTTTCTCGTCAAGTTCTGATTGCTTAATCGACGACTACTACTAACCCCCGAGATCTTGGTTGATTCTCGGTTCAACAGCAGACCCTGATCGAAACATTGATTTGTCCTTTCGGTCAAACACATACACATCTCAACAACATGGCTACAGCCTCAGTGTCAACCCCTCTCAAAAGCCATCATGGCCTCTTCTCCACCAAGACCGCAGGTGGCCGCATGCCTCTAACCCCATCCCCGAGGCAGAGAACTACAAGTGTAGCCACACACATCTCATCTACTTCCTCCCCCTCCACTCCTCGCCGCAAGGAACAATCCATCCACAAGTCAGACCCCTCAACCTTCTTCTCCCGCTCCATCTCGAGATCAGTGTCCAAGTTTGCCTATGCCAACTCACCCAAGTCCAACATTGCCAAGGGCAGGCAGTCACCCAAGCAATTGGACCTAGGTGTCTCCGATTGGACCCTCACAGGCACCGGGCCCAGCACATCTGCCACACCATCAAGAGAAAAGTCAAGGAAAGAGACGGCCCTCAGGTCCAGGACAGCCAAGACCACCATCAGACTTCCCAATAACACCGCAGACCGATTCATTCCCAACAGAGCTGCAAGTGCGGGCCTGGCAACTGCCGGGTCTGGCAAGGCAGATGAGAACACTCGGCCTCGAACTGCCGGTATGGATGGATCCCTGGTCCTTGCGAACGCGGCCAGTGCCAGTGCTTTTGAGATCTCTGCACGAGGTGCAGATGCAGACATCACGACCGCCCTGGAAGGCCTTGGTCTCGAGGATGATAACAACACCTCATCCTACACACGGACCAATCCCGATTCCAGTGCGTACGAATCATCACTAGCTTCGGCATGTGGCATTTCAAGAAGTCAGCGAATCCTCGAGTTCAAGCCTGCCCCTCCCGAATCATCCAAGCCCATTGACCTCCGGTCACAATACAACCGCCCATTGAAACCAGCAAATGCTCAGTCCGCCCAGTTCCGTCGCCGTATTCAATCTGCACCAGAGCGAGTGTTGGATGCTCCCGGTCTGGTCGACGACTACTACCTGAATCTGCTTGACTGGAGCTCGAGCAACCAGGTGGCGATTGGCTTGGAGCGCAATGTCTACGTCTGGTCTGCCGACAGCGGCACTGTCAGCTGCCTGCTGGAAACTTCACCCGATACCTATGTCAGCAGTGTCAAATGGTCTGGCGACGGCGCCTACGTTGGCGTGGGGCTCGCGTCCGGGGAAGTTCAGATCTGGGATGTCGAAGAAGGTACCAAGCTCCGGAGCATGTTCGGACATGAAACTCGGGTTGGTGTGATGGGATGGAACAAGCACACCTTGTCAACAGGGGCAAGAAGTGGACTTGTCTTCAACCATGACGTCCGAGTCGCCCAACACAAGGTTGCCGAGCTGGTGTCCCACACCTCCGAAGTGTGCGGCTTGGAATGGCGCAGCGATGGCGCGCAGCTAGCCACGGGCGGGAACGATAACTTGGTGTCCATCTGGGACGCCCGTTCATTGGCCGCTCCCAAGTTTGCAAAGAAGAATCACCGTGCTGCAGTCAAGGCTCTCAGCTGGTGCCCCTGGCAACTCAACCTCCTGGCAACTGGTGGAGGGTCGAACGACCGACACATTCACTTCTGGAACACGACCACCGGGGCCCGGGTCAACAGCATCGACACCGGATCACAAGTGACAAGTCTCAAGTGGAGCAATCACTACCGCGAATTGGTGAGCTCCAGCGGCTTCCCAGACAACTCACTGAGCATCTGGAGCTACCCGACTTTGGTGCGAAATGTGGAGATCCCGGCCCACGAGAGTCGAGTGCTTCACAGCTGCCTCAGTCCCGATGGACAAATGCTTGCAACGGCAGGTGAGTTTTACAGGGTTATGAACTAGTATCGAAGCGACACGGGCTAACGAGCACACAGCGGGCGATGAAAGTTTGAAGTTTTGGAAGATCTTTGAGCGGAAAGCGGGCGTCAGTGCTTCAGCGTCCAGGGAGGGCGGCGTCGGCAAAGGCGGCGCAATGGCCAAGCAGATGACCATTCGATAGGTCCAGAGAACTTGGACCTTTGCTTGCGACAATCATGGTTCATTGGACCAGGGCGCGGCTACGCTGGACAGAGGCAATGAGTGACGACCGGGATGTTCATCTTCTTCATTTTGCATGGTGCTTTTTGGGGGCCACAGAAAGGAACGCATTAGCACAGAGACATGAAGGCTAAATTCAGTTGGTCACGATGCGGCTCTTTTTTGGTAGCGAGGGTGTGGTGTGTACCAATAACTTTTTGGTGTATGTACGAATGATTCTCGTTGGTACAAAGTAATCGAATACGAGCTTCCAATACAACTAGTACTTGGTGATTGAGTGCAGTCGGGAAGCTCTGCTCTTAGCTTTCTTGGGGACTCCACACTGTGTCTCCAGGTAACTAAGCACCTTGGGGGCTTGGCTCTTCGGGACGTTATAGGCTATACACCTGTTTACCAGGGAGGGAGAGCTCACTCTACGGAGTATCTCGTACCTACAAAGGTGTCTCCTCGTAGAACCTTTGCAGACCTCTCCCACCCAACCTCTCTGTTCCGAGTACTTGTTTTTTCCCCCACCCACCACCACCCGGGGGCTATTCCATCACTCACTTAGGCACTAACTCTAAGCATGCTAAGTCACTTAGGTACAGATGCACACTCACCTCCGCCAACCAGTTAAAGACCCGGTTTCTGGTGCCCGGGCGCTTACTTGCAGCTGGTCAAGTGCCTTGTGTGACATGTGATTGGTATCCGTGGCGGTCTCTTTTCTTCGTTCTCCATCCCGCCGCACAATCACCCCTGTCCCTCTGTCCCTCATTCCCATTTCTTCCGCACCCTGCTATCTCACCTTGACCTCTCGTCGTCAAGCCACCGACTTCGCCGGGTGCCTGTGCCTTCATGCCTCCCGCACCTCCTTTCCCTTGGGTCGGCGCTTAACACTCTGCCTGCGATCCACTTGGCTGCAGACCGCGACCTCTCAGAACCCTCTCGGACGCCGTCGATCGAATCAGTGGCTGCGTTGTTGCCCTCCACCGGTGATCATTTTGAAGCTTCTGCGAGCTCAATGCACCTCAGTTACATTTTTCATCACACTTCAAGCTTTCTGCCTTCTGCTTGCTAGTGCTGTCGCGTGGCAGATGGGCTCATTTGTTTGTCACTGGTTGTCCCCCAAAGGTTCTCGCCATGTCTCCGTCGGCTCCATCTGGCCTCCTCCCGGCTCCTTTCTAGCTCCTCCTCTGCGCTCCAACCTGCTGGTTCACAAATTCTCCGGGAACCTGGATATCCCGCCCGGACAAGGTGGGTGGATGGAAAAGAGCTGTCAATGTGGACCGTGTGGCTTCTTGCAGAATCTCGCATGGCACTCGAACCTGTTCCACTTCACCCATCTTCCACTCTTCCTACCACTCACAGCTCGCCCTCGACGCGCTGCTCCTCCTGAAACCGCCGGTCGTTCTGCCCGTTGACTTAGCATCACATTCATGCCCCCATCCCAGGGCTCAGCTCACAAGCTAGGCGCGGCGCGAGTCTTGGGGACTCGAGTATCTTTTCCACATCTCTGACACGCAGACACAACACACATGCACCTCCACACCTGGCTTCCTCATCCGTGTTCTCTGCGCCTCCCACATAGAGGTATGCCCTAACCTCACAGAAGTATAGACCGCATCGTGGACCTAACAAATGCATTATTGATCGAATCAGAGGCTACTTGTGGCTATTCCGATATGCCCTACGCCAACACTTAACATCAGGCCTCCACCAACAACACCAGGTACCATTTCGGCCCTCTCGACTTCCCCCCTCCATTACTTGGAACCTTCCTTTCTTCATCGACATAGTTTGGAGTCTGGATATCTTCCAATTACTGTTCAACACGTTCCAGTGCCCGTGGTATCATTGCTCGTTGATTCTGACCATGTCCCGTGCCATGTTTGCTTTTCCATGACCGGGCGCATTGTGTCTCCTCCCACCATACACCTCTATACAACCAGCTTTCCTCAATCTTTGAATATCCCTGTGCCAACCTGCTGTGCCGCACACGCGACCGTTTAGGCGGCCGCAACAGTAGCCGTGCGACGCTTTGCGGCATCTACCAAACATCCGGCAATTCTCGCAGCGCTTGACAGTAGTCTGCCTCGTCCTTCGTCCTTGCCCTCCATCTGCGCATTCTACTCCGCCTCCACTCGTCTTCTCTTTCCTGCGGGTACAGATCGACCTCGCAAGAGTGGCCGACTGTGCTGCAGGCCATTGCGGTTATCAGAGAAAGATGATGGCTGTGAGAGCTCCTCTGGGGTTTAGTCCTTCGACAAACCCGTTGTTCTCCCCATTTTCGCCCTTTCCAGACCATCCCGATTCGCCTCGACCTCGGGCTGCCGCGAACTCTGGTCTCCCTATGTAGGATTGTCCAGCTTGCAGGTGTGGACGAAATGGATCTGACTTTAGCCAGGTCTCCTGCTGCCTCTGCTGTCGAAAGGAGTGGTATCGCAACGGATGGTCAGCTCAAGCCTCCACCTGCCACCAACTATATTACTTCGCCCCAAGATCCCGTCGCACCGTCGCCTGTTGCCTCGGACGTGACCAACTTTGAGGACGTGGATGAACTGGAAGAGGAGGGCACAGAACAAGGCTCGGTGACCGCAGGTCCTGTAGCCTTGAATGAGATCCAGAGACCGCCAGTCACATCTCCATTGAGAGAGAACCTGCAACATATTGCGACTCCACTGCGGGTATGCCGAGTAAACAGTGAACCTAGATATAGCCCATGAGTTGATGATAGATCTAGGTCGAAACAGGTCCTTCTCTGGACCAACAGTTCCGCGCGAGACTGGAAGAAGAAAAGGAGCCTCAATCTGTGATCCATATACCGACGGGCTTTGGCAAATTTGTATGTCTGACACCTGGGGCGAGGTGCTTGCAGATGCTGCCGACCTTTACTGACACGTCTCAGCCGAACCAAGAGATCCCTCAGTCGTATGCCGAGAAGGAGCAGGACGAACTCCAAGGAAGCATTACTGAAGAGCCACAATCACAAGAGCTCAAGGATCTTGAAAGATCGAGGGCGGATTCGACTGATTCAAAAGCTTCAGAATCTACCGTCACACAACCGCCGGCTACTCGATCAGGAGCCAAGGTGAGCAGCAAGCGCGCGCTCTGCTATGTCTCGAGTGTTGACCCGGAAATCCTTCAGACCCATGAGGCTCCGATGCCTCCCACGCCGCTGCAAACCTCTCTTCCTTCGCTCCCTCTTCATGACTGGTCGCGCACTCCGAGAGCTCAGACAAGACAGGACCTCAGTTCCCTCAGCCGTCCTGGCTCCAGTCTTGCCAGTGAGGCTAATCATTCCTTGCGCGTCTGTGGTTACTGACGCTGTACAGGCATTCTCGAGGGCGATGACACTGACCACCCCAGCACCGATGAGACCGGAGACGAGAGTCAGCTCGGCCAGCGGTTCTTACGGGATGCTGAAGCGGAAATCAATGCCCTCCGCAATGCCTTGTCTGAGTGCTGGACCCTGTGCAATACCTTGGCCAGCTTGAGCCACATTCATCGCGAGAGAATATTCAATTTCTCCGGTCGTGGTGATATGCAAGAGCAAGCGTGGAAATCCTGCTGGAAGCTGTGCCAGAACCTGTACGACACCCGAGACAGCAATCTCTCGCAAACCTTTTCCCACAACTCCTCTCGACCGACCCTCGACCTCTGTCGCGACTTCTGCCAAGCGCTGTTTGAGGTCCGTGTGCGTGATAACGAAACGGCCGACTCTGTCCTCCGTGTCAGCTTTGAATTGAACAATCATTTGTTCAATACCCATGATCGCAGTCTGCCTGAAGCGTTCCGGGAGAGGACGTTGGATTTCTACATCACTCTGTGCCACCGGCTGATGAAGCAGAAGTCCAAGATGGCTGACGAGACGGATTCGTTGCTTCGAGCTTGTTGGTCTTTGGCAGAAATGCTGTTTAGTCTCCGACAAAATCGAAGAGAAGGGAAACGGCCCGATGAAGAGCTACTCGGTTCAGCCATCCAAGCATGCTGGGAGCTGTGCGACCTGTTCCGAGAAGGTTGGACGCAAATTCGTCCGGAGCGAGGAACTCCACGGCCGAGTCAGACGACCTTTACCCAGGCTTTCAATCAAGCCAAACGCTCTGGTTTTGCTCCTTTGGATGAAAATGGCAACCCCAGGGCACTGCCCGAGACACCAACCACGATTTTCGAAGACACGATTACCACCATCTCGCCGGATGAAGCTCCTGTGCCGAATATCCTCGTGCTCGGGGCAGAAGAAGCATCCAGAATGTCTTCGGCCTCGTCGACTTCTTCCACCCCGGCGCCTAATCAAAGCAGGCAACTATCACCTAATCCACCTATTCACCGTAATGCACATTCCGCAAATCCAGGAACGACTTCCGCAACTAATCACAGATGGTCAACGACCTCGTCCGTTCTTTCGCTTCCCGCATCAGCCGCCTCAGAAGGGGGACCTAATCCTATGTCTGCCACCACCGTGTCGACTGTTCGTACGCCCGCTGAGGATCCTACTCTCATCCTTCTGAAGACATTGTTTGTGAAAGCAGCTCTGTCCACTGGCCGGGGTTACACCCGGGCATCGGCGGACCCGAATCTGAACTCTCTGCCGAATTTTGCTCGAAACTTGCCCGACACTGCATTCGGGACTCTGGCGTGGCAAGTGTCACTGCTGGATAATTATCGCAAGACCATTGCAAACGATAGCACATTTCGCAACCTAGGTGTGGCTGGGACCATTGCTGAACAGGGACGGATTAATGCGGTCGAACTCGCGCGAGCGGTTCGTGGGATGACAAGCTGCGTCTATGGGTATGGATGGCTCCGGGACCTGTATCGCTTCGTGTTCGGATATTACATTGAGGAGGCGCTGAAAGGGAGCAACTCCCAGGCCAGCGGGGCCCGCAGGGCAGGTCGACAGGGTGGTCCCGCGGCCAGTCTTGCTGCTGCTGTCATGACCAATAATCCCTCGACATCTGGGGTTGGGCCTGGAGCAACGTCTACGACAGGGAACTTGGGAGGAGCAAAGGCCGGGGGAAACGGGAACGGTAATAATGGACTTGCTCACGGGAGACGGCCAGTGAGCCAATGAATGGCCCAGAACGAAACCAAACGAACGAGAGACACTTAGTTTTGGTTGGGTGTCTGTATATCCTGCGATACGCCCTTCTGAGGCGAAACCAAACTTGTCGAACAATGTGGGCTGGCTGGCTACCTCGTGTCTTGTTTCATGATGCAGTCAGTGACATCTACATATATCCATATCTTTGCGACGGCGACTGCGACTGCGACTATTCGACCTGGGTTTTTTATGTCCAGTTATGACGAGCATCGGCGTTCAGGCTTCTATCTACCTCCCTACCTACCTACCTACATACCACGAGGTACACTGTCCCTCGATCGAATGACACGACGGTGGCGCGGTCTCTAGGAGGAACATGCATGTCTCTATATAGCCGAGAAGCCTAAAAAAAAAAAAAAAAGGCATGCGAAAGTAAAGTCAAACGACTAACATTGTCTCTACAAAGGGCAAAAAAGAACACCCGGACATAGAAAAGTCATAATCTTGAGAGACTTTACTTGGTTACTTTTATTTTTTTTTAACTTATCATGCCGGAAACTTGTTTCATTGAATGCTAGGTGTTAATATTAATATTGATATTAAATATAGCCTGGGACTTCGCCAGGGACTGCTGTATGTTTAGTTAGTTCTGATTTCGAAGTTGGCGACCCTCGTAGATATAGAAAGGACATGTAAGTTGGGAGGGAGGCGGGCTGATCCAGTGAGTGAGGAAGTGAGTGAGTGGTTGAGGTTGAGGTTGGCTTGCAGGAGATCTCGCCCGTACGTACCGAGTATCGATCAACTTGGGAAATCCTTCCTTTTCTCTCTACTATATCTTGGTTGGGAGGTCGTGCCTTGACCCGGCCAGTTGGTATTTTGACACCTGATTTTTTTCTTCCAATGCTTGGTATATATGTATACATACAAGGTGGTACTTTTTCTGATTTTCAGTTCCTCTTCTGGATTCTAATCTATATATCTCATTTGTTTCGTTCCTTACCCTGTCTCTCTATATCTGTTCAGCTCCTAATATTGCCACTACTGGACTCACTCCTTCTGCTCAATCTCCTCTGCCTGACCCGCCCCCACTGCTGCGCCCCCTCCCATCGTCATCTTCTCGCCAACGTGGCTCTCCCGGGCGTGCTGGTGCGGCACGACGGTCCTCCCGCCGGGACTCGAGAGGACGCCGCCGGTGACGCCGCCGCGGTCGAAGAGGAGCGGGATGTCCTCGAGCTCGAGGCCCTTGGTCTCCGGGTAGAAGCAGTAGACCATGGGGATGAAGGCGGCGTTGAGCACGGCGAAGACGACAAAGGTGCGCCACCCGATGTTCTGCAGCGCGATCGGCGTGATCTTGACGACCGCGAACACGAACATCCAGTTCCACGCGCTCGAGATGGCCTGCACACGCGCCCGGTACCGCGTCGTGTTGATCTCGGACGGGTAGAACCACGGTACGGGGAGCCAGCCGACGCCGCTGGTTGAGGTTGTTAGTGTCAATAAAGAGAGAGGGAGACAGGTGCGGAGATACATAGAAGCGAAGGCCGCAGAGGTAGTTGCGGAGTGCTTTGGCAACGTTTGTTCTGGCTCAGATATGGCAACCTGAATCTTCGGGGGGGAAAAAGGGAGCAACTTACTAGAAGAGCTGGAACAAGAAGATAAAAGCTGTCGCCCCGTACGCGGTCGCCTTGGTGCCGATGCTGAGCAGAATCGACACCATGACAAAGCAGAAACACAGCCCTGCAGACGAAATCATGAGCAACATCCTCCGACCGAAGCGGTCCATGACCGCCAGCGGCAAAGCCGAGCCCACGAGGTACGTCACTTCGGTGCAGCCGCCCAGGATGAGCGACAGGTTCCGTGACAGTTTCATCTCGTTCTGGTAGATGACAGGAGCATAGTAATTCAGCATGTTTGAACCGCTCCACTGTTGCCCGGCCTGGATTGAGATGGTGAGGAGGAGTCGACGCAAGTTCTGCTTCTTGTCGATGGAGAATAGCTCGCGCAGTTTGAAGGGGCCACCCTTGTGTTCTTCTTCGACGACGCTGCGGATGTCGAGTACCATCTGGGTGACCTGCTCGTCGTCTTCGTGTTTTCCCAGCAGCGCCGCAATCGTGGAACGTGCTTCCTCATATCGGTCATGTTGGACGAGCCAACGAGGCGTCTCTGGGAGTCCGATGACTTGGAGGACCAGGAAGACGGCAAACACCGCCTGGAAGGCCAAGGGGAAGCGCCACTGGATGCTCGAGCTGGTGAAGCTCAAGCCATAGTCGAGCCAATACGCAATGACGACGCCGAGGATCGTGACGGTCCCCTGCAACGTGTTGAGCAGGCCGCGGTGAGAAGCGGGAGAGCACTCGGACAGGAACACGGGCGCGGTCGAACTGTTCATGCCGTTGCCCACTCCGGTCACGATTCGGCCCACGATAAGCTGTGCGATGGTCGTGGACGACGCGAGGACGGCAGTACCGACGATCATGATGGAACCCCCCATGATCAGGAGGGTGCGTCGCCCCAACCGCTCACCGATGAAATAGGTGATCAGAGAGCCGACCACGCAGCCAACTAGAACAGGGAACAACGAGAAACTCCTAATCAGCCTGTGCGTGTCCGCGTATCATCGAACAGCTGAAGGGATCGTGGTGAAACTTACTATCATAGAGAGCCGTAATGTTTCCTTGCATGTCGGCGTCTGGATGGTTGAAGTCGACCCCGAACTTGTTGTTCGCACCGATGATTCCACCCATAACACCTAGAGTTGCGCGAAGTTGTTAGAGGTCCAACGAAGTTCACCGAGCGGGACGTCGATATGTGAGAGGAGTCCCACACATGTGCACATACATACCTTGATCATAGCCCAGCAGCAGGAATGCCTGGCACGAAGCAGCCGTCACGGCAAAGACCAAAGTCTTGCCTGTGAAGCTGTGCCTCCATAAACGCATGTTGTATATCTGGTTGACGACAGGAGCGGATGTACTCTATTCTGGCTCTCGTGTCGGCGGAGGATCGCAGGGCCGGGTTGTATCTGCTCAGCTCCCCCAGCAGAAAGCTGCTGCTGCTGCTGGAGTCATGTAGATATAACCCCATCAGAGCAATCAATCCATATGTGCTTTCTTCCGGGCCCCGGAGATATTCACACCGGAGTCCTTGCTGGAGACCTCCACAATGGGGTATCCGTATACTGGGCCCTGGGGAAAGTAGTTCGGGGTATTTTGGATCGTATCAGAAGGATTCATTTTTCTGGTAAAAGGGGCCTTGAAAGTAATAATAAGCCACAACGCCCATCGTCCGGCGGGTGTCGAATTGCGTAAGGCTCCCTTTGGGTGCCCTTCGCATTCGTGGAGGCTTAACCCACAGCCGGGCCCTGGGAAATTCTCGCTGGAAGGTTCGAGCGAGCTGGAGTGAGATGTGGCCCACATGAAGCCGTTGTCGTGTAAAGGGGTCATGTTGGAAGGATTGGGATCGACGAAGAGGATTCTCAAGGGGGAAGTTGGGGTCAGGCGAAAAGCCCTATGATGCATCCTCTCGGTGCCATCTGGTGATCATTTTCCTCTTACTGACGTTCCTTGACAGCGCCGACAAAGGGCGAGATATCCAACTCGGTCCATCTCAAGCCGACCGCCTTTGTTCCTTGTGTATGTGTTTGGTGTGTACCTTGTAGATTCCAGCTCTTTCGCATTAATTATCTCGCTCGTGGTTGAAGGGCCTCTGGTGCGCACCCAGGACGCAGGCGTGTCCAGACGCATCAGGCAGCCGGGCTGCTCAACCCCGCCTCTGCTGGGAAATAAAGATCAGGGAATTGTGGGAGGCTGGTCTTCATCAGAACTCATCGACGATCGTTATTCTTGTCAAGACTGGTGGCCAGAAATCCGTGGGAACTCGACTGTATGAACAGTGTACAGCCCAGGTTCACCAAAGGCACTCCGTGCTCAAAAAAGGGGAACGAGTGTAAAAAAGAGCAGCAGACCTCAACTGCATTCCCTACTACGCCTAGAGAAATTTCTCTCATTAAGTTGCAAACATCTCATAAAAGGGGATATGATGGTGATGATAATGATGCTGAGGAAGATGGCCCACAACTTTGCAGATGCCAACCTTGATTCTCCTTTTTTTGGGTGAAGTGCTTCTCTCGTGTGCTCCAAGCAAACCATCAATCTCATCGAAATCGAAGGCTCACTCTTTGCTTTCCCAACCCAGTCTATTGCTTCAACTCGCTCAGGCTCCCGTCCTTCTCCACTCTCACAACTCAAGTGCCTCTCGCTCATTCTGCATCGCTTTCACTTCTTCCGTTGTCGTCCACTGCCCGCTTCGCTCCATATGCTATCTTATCCGTCCAGCTAGTCGGTTGGGGTTCCGTCAGAAAGCGAGGTCTAACTTCCTCTCAATCAGATCCTTTTGATAAATGGTGGCGTCTTCCGATCGTAGAGAGAAAAGCCAAGGAAAGTCGTGTCGTTGTGTAGCGCGTTGGAAAGCAAGATTCCGTGATCCTCGTCAGAAAACGCCGGAGATGAAACCGTCAAATGGGGGTGATCCGTGTGAAATCCTGGAGTCATGTTCGTTCAATTTTGCCGCAAGTTTCAGACTGGTCCATATTTCGATTACTCTCCTTCTCTCTCGTGGTCGATGATCCTATTCTCCTGCCTTGCCGGTTTTGATATCGTGAATAGTCTTGCAGTGGTTGTTCGTCGTGTGAAGGGTCGTGAACGCCAAAAAGGGGCGTCGATGATTCGATGCGTACTGCCAAAAAAAAAGGAATCAAAGGCATAGCAGCCTCCGGTGGTATCGTAAACGTGACGGAAAATTGGACTCGTCAAAAATAAGGGGAGGATAAACAGAAAAACAACGGGATGCTGAGGGGATGGGGGTTTTCGGAAAAGACTGTCTGTGTGTCGATATTGCCCCGAAGAGGAGCTCAAAAAGCAACGTGCAAAATACGAGGAACAGTAGCAAGGAAACTTGAGCTGCCGTGCAGTGGTGCAGGATGGGATGATGTTGCCTGCCCTACGCAACCGCGGCGGCGGGGGCGGCGGTGGTAGAGACCTCGGTGGCATCCGCCGCAGGAGCAGCTGCAGGGGCATCAGCAGGAGTTCCATTCGTCACAGCAACCGCCGAACCATTGGTTTCAGTGGTGGAAGTGCAGTCTTTGCTGATATGGCCTGGCTGGCCGCACTTGTAGCAGGTCTTGCCTGCCGCGTTCAGCGGCCCACCATTGGGGGCAGTGCAGTCGCGAGAGATGTGGCCCTGAATATATTTTGTCAATACCATGGTCTTGAAAGGACTTAAAGCAAACGGTGAGACTTACGAGTTTGCCACAGGCATAGCATTTCATAGCTTGAGCTTGACAGTCTCGAGCGTAATGGTTCGGTCCACCGCACTTGTAGCACATAGCAGCCCGGTTGTTGGTAACACCGTAACCCGGGCGGAAGCCACCATAACCCCCACGACCACGAGTTGGTGGTCCCATGTTTGGAGTAGGGCAGTTTCGAGCCAAGTGACCAATCTGGCCACATGAATAGCAGCGACCGCCAGCAGGGCCGCCGTTGATGCGGAGAGTCGGGCAATCCGCTTGCACATGTCCCAGGCCTTGACAATGATAGCATTGTTTCGCTGCGAAAAAGATCACTCCATCAGCACATGGAGCTTGGGACAACTGAAAAGCTGGCACTCACTCTCCGTTGTACGTGGCATAGGGCACTGGTTCGATTCGTGGCCTGGTTGCTTGCAGTTGTAGCACAACCTCTCAGAGGAAGTGCAAACTTCCGCATAATGGCCAACATTGCCACACTTGTAGCAGGCGCGTCGAGAAAGGGTCGACATCTTGAGTTGTTTTTTTGCTGAATAATTTCCTCAGTCCCTAGAGCAATGGCATTAGAACCCTTCTCTTGTAATTGTGGCATGCGCGACGATAATGGCCTCCACGCGCACGCATGGGACGTCTGTAAGAGGTTCGACGGTTTCTAGCACCGATTGGGGAAGGGTGGCAACGCATCCAGGAAAAGATCAGAGGACAAGAGCATACCTGCTCAATTGAAACCGCGTTCGAGTATCCCAAGTCCCGCAACCTGCGATCAGACGTTAGCCCGCTGGAAGATGCAAGATCGCGGATAGGTGCAGAAGGGGGGACACGTTCTCGAACTTTGGGAATTGGGTTCAAAGAGGGGCACAAATGAACAAGCCAGCTTGGAACAAGATTGAACTCGAGGAGACGGTCACTTACAGATGGCGCAACTTCCCACACGACCTTTCCAACGACTTCCAGCCTCCGTAGAACCGTACGACGACCGATCAACACCAACTGGTGACAGAGAAAAAAGAAAGCGACAAGGGAACTGTCCAGAGTCGCAAATCCCGGAATCCACCAATGCCAAGTAAGCTAGTCCTAAGATGGCTTAGCGCAGTTTTATGTTTGTGGAGACATTTTTCGTTCTGGAGCATGGCACGTGGTAAGGCTGAAGCGAGAGAATGAGAGTGATAGTGACAGGTGATGGTGATGGCGATGGTGACGGGAGTGACCATTGGCTCCCATTCTCTTGGTATATTAGTAGAAAGGTGAGCAGGTAATGTGAAACTACAGCACACAAGAGAAAATGTCCGCTTGGAGCCGCTGAAGGTGCGCGACCCAATTCAGTCTAGGTACTCGGTATATCGTAACTCTTTTTATCATCCCAGCGTGCTTGTTAACTCCCTGTCCGGTACCCGAATGCAGAACTCTGCCATTCTATTCATCCAAAATCATAATCATGTAGCCCTCTTTTCCCTTTGCCGTCTGTATTGGCCTACTCCGATGGGCTTCTTTCGATCACAGCCGGGGCCTTGATCTCTCTGCCTTTCAAGTAGCCGAGGCCCTCACCACCCTAAAAGAAAAGTTAGCATCACCCCAGGCATATTGTAAAGTAAGGACCGCAACATACATAGCTGATGAGTGGGGACACTTCGACACCCTTGTCATTACCCTCGGACACGACTGTAGCACCTGCAGCCGCCAGCCACCGGGCTCCTTGTTCCATGATGTCTGCTTTGCTGGTATCTGGGTTATCTTCTGCCGAACCACGAGCATTCTTCAGTGGTGAGAATTCCTCTTTGCGGTCAACTTCGAGGCAGGCAAACTTCTCCATTGGGACAAATGGAAAGACGTCAAACACAAACTGCTCCAACTTGATCCCATTTGGTTTCTCGGGTTTGACGGTCTCGCCCGTCTCCGTGTCCATATAGGGGATTTTCTTCTTCGCAACGTGATGTGGCAACTTGTGTCCCCATTCTTCAATGGCTTCAAAGAACCGGAATGAGTAGTAGTGGTTGACGATGTTGGCAGCTCGGAATTTCAGGCGATCTGAACTGTCCGTGGCTTCGGCCATCTCTTTGTCAATCTCAGAGTACTCGACCACGTCCGGCTTTCCGTTCTTCTCCACAATCAGGCCAACCGGTTCGTTTGCTGCCCGCTTTCGCACAACTTTGGTCGCAATGTCGACGTCCTTGGAGGCTGCGAAGCCAATGAAGACTGGATCTGCGACTTTGACCAGGCAGTTATCAACGCAGTAAGCATGGACGTGTTCAATACCACGTTTTCGTTGATCTGCACGAGCTCCGGACAGCACTAGAGCTTGGTAGATGCCACCATTCCCATCAGGAGCCACGGCAACCTTGGATTTGCTTTCCATAAGAATCTTCCCTTCATTGGAAATGCATGGGAGGACACCCTGCTCGAAGATGACAACGTTCTCCTTGGCCAGACCAAAGTAGTTGTGCTTCTCAAAGAACTTCTCCGTAGGTGCTCGAGTAGGACCACTGGTCATGACATACCAAGGAACAACGGGGTCGGTAGAAGAGCCAGCATGTTGTTTGGCCAGTTGTTGCACCTTCCAGATCCGTTCTGCCTGCATCTGGAACAGCGACTTCTTGCTGGGCAGGCCAATGTCAAAGCATCCCTTGGGATCAGAGCTGCCCAGTCTCGTCCCTTGTCCACCCGCCATCAATACCACACCCACTTTGTTCTGTGCAATAAGAGAAAGTCCAGCCTTGTACCACTCTTCTTTTTGTTCATTGGGGGCGTCGAGAAGGGAGGCGGTGGCGGATTCGGGGAGGGGGTTGATGGAGGTTTCCTGCTGGTCTGAGTCTTTCGGAGGGTGGAGGGCTTTGTCTGCGAGGACATTGATACGATCTGGGTCGAAGTTGGATAGCTGTTCAAACAGAGCAGCTTTCCCCTCCACATCGAGTTCGTCGTAGAAGGCAAAGACATGCTCTTGATTCGCCTTCTCGTATTTCTGACGCAAAGCTTTCAACTCCTCTTCGCCAGGTTCTTGGGCAGGAGCTCCCTGATCCTTGGATGTCAGATGGAGCTTTTCGAGAAGCGTATTCACCATGTTTGCAGCCATCATGAATTGTTGTTGGCGATCGCAATGGAATCTGATCGTGGAGAGGAAGTGGTAGGACAGTGGCGGCGAGAAAGAAAGGTGTCCCTTCGGCGGACAAAGACTCTCTGTTTCTCACCCGTTCAAAAGCAGACCAGTTCCCAAACGGGGGCCAACGAAATCAGCTTTGGTTCAGCTGGCTCAGCTGAGCTGCGGCTTCTGGAGAGGGAAGGGAGCGATGTTTAGCGTGGTGAGACGAAACGTCAGACAGGGTTTCAAAACATTCTCCGCATCCTTCGCCCTCACCAAATCATCTCAGCCTCGCGGTGACGTATGACAAGGTTTCAATCAACGAGATATACGATGCATGACCGCGATACAATCCAATCACCAGCCAAGTTTACAGCGACTTGGTACACTATTACGCGTAGTTGATGCTTAGGATCCTGACAATAGTAGTTGTTGTACAGCATAAATGAGCTCTCCTGCTTCTCCACCTCAGTGGTCTCTGTCCCTCCAGGGGCCCGAGCGATACGACTGTCCTCGCCGTGCTCTGTCCCGGTCAACATCTCTGTCTCTGTCACGATAATGACCTCTTTCCCCACGATCTCTGTGGTCGCGTCTATCCTGATCTTTAGGTCGGTACTCGTTTCGTCTGGATTCCTTCCCGTCATGTCGCGGGCTTCTACTTCTGCTCCGAGATCTTCGAGGCTCCTCCTCTCGCCGAGACTCTTTGTTTCGGCGGATGTCCTCTTTGTCAAATACCATTCGGTAGTTGCCGCCACTTTGTCCACGTCCGTCGTCCTCACGGTAATGTCGACGCTTCTCGAGATTCGCAATCCCACCGAACCCCCCGGATTGTCTCGCCCTCTTCGAGTTCGTTGCGTCTCTCCAGGTATCAGACAACTTAGAGACACTCTGCGAGAAGTCCACGTGGATGCGGTGGTCGTCGATGAGCACACCTTGCATCTTGAAGTAGGCTTGCTCACAGTCCTTTTGGTTCTCAAACTCAATAAAGGCATACTGTAGGCTGTCACCAGTGCGTTTATCCCTGATGACCTCGCAAGAGAGGATTTTGCCAAACCGACTGAAGATCAACTCGAGATCTTCGTCGTTTGTGACGGGATTCAATTTGCAAACGAAAAGAACATTCTCCGGAGGCTTGACCTCGGCAAAAGGGAGGTCACCAACCATTTCGAGAGTCAGCGCCTGTGCTCTTGCCTCTCGTTCTCTTCGTAGTTTCTCTAGGGCCACTTCGTCCACTTCTTCGTCCAATTCTTCATCATCCGCGATCATAACAGTGGCCAATTGTGCCTTGGTCGGCGCAGGGCTTGAGTCGGGCACAACCAGCCCTGGTGGGTCGTCGTATGGGTCTTCTAATATTATGGTGTGCCGGATGCGGATGTCCTTGAGAGGTCTACCGCTGGAATCAGTGAAGGCATTGTTGATTTTGTCCAGAGTGTCGAAGCCTTCGACTACCATGCCAAAAGGGGCGGCCTTCCCGTCCAAGTAATCAATGTCATCTCCGAGGGTTATGATGAACTGGCTGCCAGCGAGTCGCTCATCGGGATCGTGTGGCGAGGGCACTGTTGCCATACTCACTGTCCCACGCTGGTAATGTTTCAGCTTGGGGTCGATTTTGACCGTAAAGCTCTTCTTTGATGGGCCCGATAGCAAGCCCCAGATAGAACTACCGCCATCACTTTCGGGCGAATCTGGACCGAGTGGATCTCCAGTCTGACAACTAAAGCCTTTCTGGACGCTGTGAAACGGGGAGAAGTTGTAATACTTGATTTTGCAAAGTTTTAAAAAGCTGAATCACCGGTTAGTGCACTGACAACAACGACATCGCAGAGACGGGCCTTACTTCTCACAGCATCTGGGTGCATTGTCAACCAAGAGGTCGATGACAATCTCGCCGAGAGAGGTCTCCAGTATCACACTCATGGCGAAGGCTCCAGCGATGATTCGAGATGCACCTTGAGGCACTCACTTCTGCGGGGCACGCGTGTGGTCACTGATGCGGTAATAGCGATTGTCACGAGGCAATGGTTGCGATCATATGATGTGCGATGAAGCCGTAGGCTGATTGGCAAGGGGATGGTGGGTGCTGAGGACGTGCTTTGAAGCCATGAGTTGCTTTGAATTGACCATCCGTCGAGTCCCATCCAAGAAAAAATAAATTGAAATGACAATGTCATCTATTGTCATTTGAAATCCGCAGCCAAGGCGGCTCCTTGCGCTCTGCGGCCCAATTTGGGCTTTTCGAACCCTTTACACGCCATCCTCACCATCGCCTCCCTTCATGAATATCTCGTCCAGCTCACAGCTTCTTCTTCCTGTTCATCCTGACGTACCTCCCCGATTCCCTGCTCATTACACAAGTCCTGCCGCTAGCTGAGAACGACCTTCTTCTTAGACCAAAGATGGGCTGAACTGAGGCTTAGTACCTACGCTTCCGCTCCTCTGCGCAAATACTCCCACCACGACCCTGGGTTGGCCTACTGGACCTCCTGATCCTGGTGTACATTGTCCCCCTTGAGGATCCAACAGGCCATCTGTCCAACTGGGTCCTCTCACATGTCAGCACCACCGTGGAGGCCGAGTTTGCTTGACCACTCGCTCTCCCTTACTCGTTCTGATAGCAACTTTAATGCAGGATTTTTTTTAATTGACGAAAAAGTACTCTGTACACGACTTTTGGTCATGCAACTATCCACCCCTTCTCTTCTCCTATGCACAGTCATACAAAAATCCCCCGATTCTGTCACGAACCGCCTTCCTTCTCGGCTTCCACCCGCTTCGATGACAGGTCCAGCGGCCCTGCCCTGGGCGGGCTATCAACCCTCGTCTGGGCTGCAACCAGCATTGCTCTGCACTACATGAGTCTGCATAGAGGGAGACTGCGATCTCACCTGGCTGATCTTCAAATGTCAGCTGATGGAGATTTATTTTCCGCATCTACCCAGAACCTGACAACCCCAGATGGCACTGTGCTCATCTTTATCCACTGGCTGAGATGCCATGCTCTTTGCACCATCAAATAGTGATGTCCTATAGCAATAGTACTTGGTGCTGCGCCCTGCACTATCTGGTCACCTTGAGGATGATAGCACTTTTAGGGTCGTCTTCGGCACCACCTCCTGTTGTGCGCACACCTTGTGGAGGGGTCTTCCTGGGAAGCCTCTCACAAAAGTGTGGTGGCGGTTCTGGCCTCGTTGAGGCTCCATCCTGGTATCGATGCGCCTTTGTGTCACCGAGAGGCACCTGAAACTCAGTCTCTGATTTGTCAGATTGCTCTGCACGCTGGGCTTCTGAAGAATGAGGTCAACCTTTTGACATCTTGTGCAACCAAGATGTTCTGTGATGTTCCGCAGGCTTTGTGCAGCTCTTGTCCAGGGGCTAACATTGGCCACAGAGTTCACTCCGATTCAGGAGGCCTCCTCCTAGTGACATGCACCACTGCTACCCTTTGTCATGTGCATCAACGTTTTTTGCAGGCTTAGCGCCTGGGCCTATCCCGTAACTGGCTGGCCTTTTTCAAGTCAGGAGAGCCTCTATCGACTCAGTGAGGCCATACGGAAAGTTATCTATTCTCTGCGGGCTGTCTGCGGTCAAAGGCTCAATCGACTACTAGAGGGCAAGGCTGTGCAGTTGGTGGCCAATCTTCATCGATATCAGAATTTGGAAATTTTCCGCAAAATACTTGGCCCTCCGTCCCCCTAACCATGGCCCAATTTTCAAAGGGGATTACCAGCTGTGAGTTTGCTCAGGTGCAGATGATGCATATGCCACGTTTCTACAGGGGCTCGTGGCCAATCAAAGCAGAGGCATCTTGAGAGCAAACAGTATCCAGCCTCTGTCTCTTGTTGAGGTTAGTACCGACAACACAGGATGATTTCCATCCCACCCTCTGCAAAGCATGTCCGCACGAAGATGCGTAACCCACAACCCACCAGGTGTGGCTCAAAGAGGCTGCAGGGTTGTCTTGTTTCCCCACATGGAACCTGTCGACGCTAGATCCAGAACCAATGCTACCTGCACTCATTGCTCAAGTACAGTTTGCAGGTTGGTCTCTGGAGCATCATGATGGTTTGATTGGCCTTGTGCGTCGGATTTGTTTCACAGCTGATATGGCAGGCGCTCCATCAGTTGGTCGATGACTGGTCAGCCCATGTTATGCCCACTGAATCATGTTGTCGCAGTGGACCAAGCATCATGGTCACACCGTCGGACGCCTGCAGCATGGCCGTTACAAGGGAATCTTAGATCAGGTTTCAAAGGCCAACTCCGAAGGCGTGACTTGATCCAGGCGTAAGTTGGGAGAGTAGCAAATCTTTTTCAGATTGACGTCGATCATGATATGACATACCTCCTCGATCTGGCTCCAGCAACAAGTTGAAGCTTGTCCATCTCTTTTCCTATTGGAGTATGCCCTTGAAAATGTCACTATCAACCTGATCCTGGCTCTCTTCTGTTCTTCTCAACATCTCATTGCTCAGAATCAGCTCTGGGCTCCTCCAAGGTCCGAGACTGTCGTTAGAGAGCTTGCTTCAGGACTGGCCGTGGTCGAAGCCGAAGGACCCAAGGCTCTTGCTCGCTTCTGGCCACTCTTGTTTTCAACACGCATCATGGTAAGGAAAACCCCGGAAGTTGCATTTCTTCCCATTGACAAAAGCCCCAGATCTCAACACGATCACTTTACCCAGACTTCGAGTTCTTCAGACGCAATGAGAGAGGCCCACATATGGCCCTGAGCCAGAGTTCTCACATCAATGATCAATATGAGACGGGAGGTCACCTCAGTAGCCGCACTACACCCACATCTGAACCGGATAGCAGAGCATCGAGCGGCTCCAGAAAACGTGTCCCAGTTGCTGTACGTATTGAAACGCTCGTGGGGCCATATCCAGCGTATCGCTTGCTCACACATTGCAGTGTGAGAGATGCCGGAAACGCAAAATCAAATGCAGCGGCAACGAAGGTGATAGACAAGCATGTGCAAACTGCAAGAACTCGGGGCTGGAGGACTCGTGTCGCTTTCTACGGGTGAGCTTTTGTTCTGCAATCCAACTATGCACACTAACCTAACAAAATGCAGGTCTCCTCGGTAGATCCTAGTCAATATGGCTTTCGGGGATGGCACGGGCCTCCACGATATTCACCGTATTCCCTTCCTACGCACCATCGTCTGAATTACGTCTCGATGCCCTCGAGGTGTAGCCCACAAAGCAGTCTGCAATATCACGCTGTCTCCAATGGCATTGACTATGGTGGATACACTAGTCAAAGTTCAAATGTTGATTGGGGAAGAGCACAATACGTCGGACCCTACTCGCCATACCCAGATGACGAAGAAACCAGTCCTTACACGACCCAACCACCTCCATACATTCTTCCAAACACGGATCCAATGTCAACAAACAACGCTTACTATGTCCATGGCCATGGGGTTCGACCACATCCTGGCTCGCTTTGGCCAGAGACCCAGCAATATGTCCATCAACCCAATTCTCAGGCAAGTGGCACATCCTATACGATGCCCAACGAAGCGCCTCAATCGTTCCAGACAATGGGGGCTGGCGGAAATCTGCCATCAGACCGTATCCTGCCCCAGCCAATCAATGCACGCAGTTACATTCCTACACCTGCCAGTTCAGTCGATCTGCCGGTTTCTGCTGCAAGTCAACGCAGCCAAACCTTCTGGAACGGTGATGGTGTTACATCTGTTCAGCACGTCTCATCCCCAGTAGAACCAAGTGGAGCTCAAGAACAACACAATTCCAGGGAGAACCTCCCCTATCGAGTTCAGGACATGACATACGGCCAGATGAGTTTGAGCGACGTGCTCTCTGCGACGTCAGTGGCCTCTGGCGAGCAACTCGCCGTCAATGAAGCCCAGCCCGCAGTAGTAACGTCGGCCCCAACGGACGACACACTCTCACAACATTCGCCTTTGGGTGCGGTATCTCACCAGACCTTGAAGTCCACGGTGGAGGATCATGCTGTGGCATACGGATACAAAGGCTCAGTTGATGGGCACAACTCACAACCCATGAGAGCTGCCAATCAGTCCTTCAGCGGTTCATTCTACGGACGAGCCCTGGTCTCACAGCAAGAACCTGGCGGACATGACTGCAGACCAGACTGTTCTGGTTGTCAGACGGCTGAGTCGACTCGCACCACAGCCATTTCGCTCAGCAATACGTCTTCAAAATACTGACAACGGCCTCTTGGTGCTTGTGATACCGTCCTCTCTACGCGTGTCCCCACAAGCGGCAATCCTCGTCTAATACCTGTGTTGTACTATTTCAAAACAACGTTGCTCGGCTTTCGTGTCTGCGTTCCATTCTGTTTTCATGTATACTGCGATGTTGTACGAACCACATAAACCTAATAAGCGACAGGAGGGTTTACCCATGCCACAGAAAAGAGCGCGGGACTGCACCACGGCAAGGGCATTTGGTACTGCCTTTCGGGCTATCATGGCGGCGGCGGCGGCAAGTAATATCACCTCCTTGTTTTCTTTTGGTTCTTGATCTTACCGCGTGATTTTGGAAAAGGAGGAAACGGAGGAGGAGAAGGCACCGAGACAAAAAGTTTGTATGGGAAGGGTCATCGATTTAAATTGACTTACAATGTTCGAGCTGGTGGCCTCGTCCCGGCAACAATGAAGGATATGGATGGGGTTGGGAGAGGGAAGGAAAAGTATGCGGTCTCGCAAAGGAAGGTTTCATGTATGAGTGCTCTTCCCAGACGTGTACGTTATGCCCACTACCCACGGGCGGCGGGGTTTGAGATAATATTCGTTCCTGCTGCGCGCGCGAGCAGCGCACACAGAGAAAGGCCACAGTCCGTCGAAGTCCAGTCGTTTAGGGGATTGGGAAGCAGAGCAGAAGAGAACTATTAGGGCAGCACGAACCATGTACCATTACCACTCACGCAATGCTGCCCTTACCTCGCTGTCTCCCTGGTTTACTTAGTGTTCTGGTACACCTCACACGGGCTCAATGAGAGCAAGATGGTCATGTTGTGTATTACAACGTACGAACAGAAGTCACACAGGCAGCGGGTTAGAAGTGGCATAGCGTGACGACGACTCGTGTGTGTGTCTCTCTCTCTCTTTTTGCATTTCACAGTGTTTTGATATTCATTTCAATTGCAGTGTCGATCTCTCTCGTTGCGCCATATTGCCCCCGTTCCGCAAACTCGTTCGATGCAGAAAAAGGTTTCCACCCCTCGACCTTTCAAGATGGCACGTGATTGATGTGGGCGGCTCTGTCCTTTTTCTCTGGAAATGGGCGTTAACATTCTCCATATTTTTCTTTTGCACAGCGGCCTGTCCCGTCAAATCTGCTTTCAAAGGGCAAAAAAATGGTACGCCAGGCTTGGATTTCTCATTTGCCCTTCTTCTGGTACATGAAACAAGCACAGGCGCGACCATTGCCTTTTCTCGATCCGGCTCAACAGTCCACATTCACCCACCACAACCACCACAGGCACCACAACCTCTCCTCCTGAGACGACCTCACATTTATTTGCTCTTGTCCTTCTTCGCACCCTTTGTCTTGGCCGTGCCTCGGAACTCCTTCGACCGGTTCTTGCGCTGCTTGCGTTGCTGTCTGCTGGCCTTTTCGATCTTGGTAGCGTGACCCACTCTGACCAATCTGTAGTGCGGCTCGAATTTCTTCATGGCCTCGACCGAGTCGTAGATGAGGGCGAAGCCGGTGGACTTGCCGCCACCGTACTGCGTCCGCATGCCGAACACGTTGATCTGGTCCTTGTTGGATTTGTACACTTCGGCCAGTTTGGCGCGGAGGTCGTCTTTGGAGACGTTGGGCCGGTTGGGGTGGAGGACGTCACTGCGGTAGAGGGAAAAAAGGCAAACACATGTCAGTTTTCAGATTCTCTCTCTATTTTTTTTTTTGGTAGAGATTTCCATTGCGCAATCGGGTTGGGAGAACGGGGAGGAGAGGTTGCGCTCTTACAGGACCATCTGCTTCCGCGACAGAAGTCGGTTGGTGATGAACTTGCGAGTTCGGATGGTAACCGGTGAGTCGGCCATGATTGCGATTCTTTGCGGTGGTCTGTTCGACGGGAGATCGCAATCGAGACAGTGATGGGATGGAACTGTCGAGCTGGTCGAAAAGAATTTGGTTGACACTCGAATTGACTGCAGTTGTGGAAGGGCTGCGGTGTTGAGCAAAGATTCGCTCCCTCCCGCAAAAATTGTGGGCTTGGCATTTCGAAATCTTGGCGCTTTGTGCGCTACTACGTATAAGGCTAGTGGCTTTTCCACCACATATCTCCAACTCCGACTCCTTTGTAATTTCTGTCGTTGTATTGATGCGTGAAGACACAACGCATGTTGGGTCATGCTCCTATCCATGTCTGATACTCGGACATCTCTGCTCTTGATATTGCACACAACGTACCTCTCACAACCTTGGTGACTTTCAAGATGGACATCGCTCGGGCCGGAGTAGAGCCAATCGTGATCAAATTCTATCGGCAGTACATGCAGCAGATCAATGATGTGACTTATCCTCCTGGCGCGCTCCTGGTCAACCCGGATGTGCAGGACTGCTTGTATCGGTATTTTTTCGATGCTAGCCGGAACAAATACTTGCCTCCCCCGTGGTATCAGGTCCGGATACTGCGGCGTCTGATTGAAGAGATTGAAAACTCTTGCAAGGATCCTGAACAAGATGTAGGCTGAAACCTCGGAGGCGCAGCCATTGATAACGACCATCCCCTTCCTACATCCTTGTCATTCTACCTTCCCAAAGCTTGAACCACTCACGTCTAATTACGCTGCAGCAAGTCTCGGATCATCTGATGGAGCACATGGGCTACCTGTCCAGTCTTCCTCACGGGGACCAGACAGACGAGGCACAGCAATCGCGTGTCCACTCATACTATCCTCCTCTTTCCCTTGACGCGCGAGGAGTACGACCAATCCTCATCAATGAAGCGAGCAATCTCCTTTCGAGAGGCAGCAATGTTGGGCTTCGTACATGGGAGGCTGCACTGCACCTAGCGTGGTATCTCTTTACTCAACGGCCAGACATCGTAAACAACAAGCACGTCCTCGAACTAGGGGCTGGAACTGGGTTTCTTTCTTTGCTATGCGCAATCCACCTCAAGGCGTCGTCTGTGCTGGCCACCGATGGCTCGGGGCTTGTCTGTGAGAGTTTAGAGAACAATGTCCTGCTGAACAAGCAGAACGGAACGCTTGATGGGTGCATATCCCCAGAAGTTCTCCAACTGGACTGGACGGATCAGCCAGCAATTGCTGAGTTACTGAGTAAAGCCGAGAAGTCAGCCATGCGCTATGATCTCATCATTGGCGCCGACGTTACCTACCACCCCGACATCCTACGCCCACTGGCCGAGCTGCTGAGCATCCTCAAAGCCCGCTTCCCGGACGTCGTCATACTCATTTCTGCCGCCATTCGAAGCGAGACGTTCTCACAGTTCGCGGCCATCTGTCGAGACGATCTCAAGTTTACAGTGCGCGAAGTACCATGTAAGATTCCGGATGGGTTGCGGTACTGTGGGTTTTTCCACTCGGTCGCCACCGAGATCAAAATCGTCTCACTCGAGCGATGACAGCGAGATGGTTTACAACAAGGAATTACGCCACTGCCATCGTCACTTTTGCCGTCAGTCGACCTTCTCACCCTGATGTGTGATGTGGGATCGCGTTTAATACATTCGGTGCTATCTCTATCATTTAATGCCCAATTCACTCCACATTGCTCTCATCATCGACACCCCTGCCTTTCACGTATGTCACATCACGACCTGATTGATGCCGACTTTAAAAATCGCACGATATCACCGGCCACACTACAAAGCTAGCGAGTCTTCAGAGACGGCCTCCCTGAACCACAAGTGCTTTGACAACCCCCCCCCTCCCCTCAACCGGCGATCATCAAACTGCCGTATTAGGACTAGGCCAGCCTCGACCTTCCTCTTTAGGTGCTCTTCACTATGCTCGTGAGATGATTGATACATGCGTCCATCCTGGCCAGTTCCTGGCCAGCCAAATAGGTAGGTACTTAAAGACCCACTCGAGTATCAATGTCCAAGTCTCAAGTACCTTGGCTGGGGTACATTCGGTATAGATATAGGTATACAGGTCGTCGGTCATAGTCAGGTACATAGCTAACATGACAGGTGTACCCGGTAATCATGACAACATCGGTGATTAGTCTGGATGGATGTGATATAGTCGACCCCGCCCCTCTCTCTTCCGGGGACATTTTTTTGGAATATTAGTTTTGAGAGGACACCCCCTTCTCTCCCTCCCTCTCCCGCTCTCTCTCTCTCACCTCACAAAAACACGCTCGAATACACACACCTGTTTTGCCTTCTTGTACATCCGTGGCGTAAATCGTCTTGAATATCTCCCCCTCCTCTCCCCCTTGCCTCTCATCCTTCCCTCCCTCATCTCCTTCCTATCCTGTCTTTCCCTTCTCTTCTCGGTATGCCACCCTATCCCCCCTCCTCCCTCCCCGGGCAAACCTACCTACCTACCCACCTACCACGTCTCATCCCCCACAGCCAGCTCGACGCCGTTCCACGAGAGCACCGAGCTCAGCCGGTTGGCCGAGAGTGAGAGCGTGAGCTTCAGGCGGGCGAGGTAGAAGCTGCCGTGGCGGCCCTTTGGCTTCTCGAGAAGCTTGCGGTCGATGCCCGTCAGGTCGTACTCCAGGACGTGCGAGACGGTGAGTTCTAAAACACACAACCAAACCACCAGATGTGAGCAATGGAGGGATTCAGGTCCATTATACCAATGAAAAATAAAGGACCGTAGCTAGGGGGGTTGGGCGGGAAAAAAAGGGGGGGTGCGGGGGTTCTCCCCCGCGAAAGTCACAAGAGGAAAGGGGACAAACGGAGGAAAAAAAGAGAGAGGGGGGGGTTTTTTCTTACCGTCCAACGAGTTCTTGATCTTGTTGGGCCGGTCCTCGTCGTCCGAGTACGAGTAGACGGTCAGGTGGCGCTTGGCCTTGTCATTCTCGCGGAACGACAGAGAAATCAGCTGGGACACGGTGGTCGGGGTGTCGGACAGGACCAGGTCGCCCTTGTTGAGCATCCACAGCAGCTGGCCCTCGACGATCTGCGAGTTGGTGATGGGGTTGACGGTGATGTCGCGCTCCTCGTGGTGGATCTTGGAGAACTGCTCGCTGACGCTGATGCCAAAGTGGCGCGGACACGCCGTCGCGATCGACAGGTTCGAGATGGTGTCCTTTTCGATGCCGTGCAGCACGGCGCCCCGGACCACGGCCGTCCACGACGTGTCGGGCCGTCGCAGCTTGATCCGTCTCAGGCGCAGCGAGAATTCAATCTCTTCTTGCAGGTAAGGCGATTCGCCGAAGCCGCCGACGAGGAAGATGTTCTGTCCCAAGAGCAAAAGCGATTCATTTTTTTTGGTTAGTATTTTGCTCTCTCTCTCTCTCTTCTCTGTTTCATCCCGCAAGAGAGGCGGTGTAGGTAGGTAGGCGGAGAAATCTCACCTTGACTTGCTTGCCCAGGTTGTCAATCTGGCGGATATGCCCCGTAAGCAAATCCATGATCTTGCCCACACAAAAGTCGAAGAATCCAGTCATTGTGGCACTAGAAGGGAAAAGAGTTGAGAGTGTTAGCAGGAGGGGACAACACTGGCTCAAGCATAGATGTCGAAGTGTGTGCTTTCTTACTTTGAGATCTTGATCTCGCCGCAGTCGACGCGGCCCTCGAGGGTCAAATTGTGCAGTGGCGCGGGCAGATCCAGCGCCATGTCCCTGTGGTTCTTGTGGAACTGCTTCTTCAGCACGTCAAACGACTTCATCAGCTCGCGCATGGCCTTGCTCTCGCACGTGTGCGAGCTGACGCGCTGCAGGTCCTGGTTCAGGTCGAGTTTCTCGTAGTATTTGTTGCCGAGCTGCTGTCTCAGCCATTCCTTGAAGGCTATGTCGATGTAGATGGCGCCGCATTTGTCGCCTGTCTGGAGCTTTAGCATGTATGTCGTCCATCGGGTGTCCGCACGGCTAGGACAGTGGTATAAAGTATAGAGCAAGGGGAAGAGATACACGTACCAGTTGGTACTCCGATTCTCTCCAGCACGAGTGACGGTTCCACCTGTTTGACCTTGTACGATACGACATCCTGCCACGCGAGAGTCCCACCGTAAGAATCTGCACAATTTCGGAGGATGTCACCAATGGATGAATGGGAAAGAGACTTACGACGGTACCACCACCCGCATCACAAAGAATGAAACATGAATTTGGCTAAATTCCGCGAGAATTTCCCGTCAGTTCCCAGTGCCTCCCAAAGAATTTCGCGGTCGGGCGACGCTCTCTCCCAGCACATTAAACCCACCTTGAGAAAGATTTCGCGGACCTCATCCTTCAGATACCGCGCCGTGTAGATTGCCGCCGCCTCGGGTTCGGTGATGAACAAGACATTGGCCAGCTTGGGGAAGTTTTGCTGGTTGAAACCAGCGGTGGTGAGGGCGCGGAAGGTCGAGTTTTTGGCCCGGTAGGACCATTCCTGTGAGTTCATGAGATTAGGGACGCAGGTAAAAGAGGAGGGCAGGGAGGGGGGTTCGGTTCCCCTTGGGGCTTATGAGAATTATCCCATACCGTCGGTACAGTGACCACAAGATCAACCGGGACGCGAATCCTGATGGAGAAGGAGAAATTGGCAATCGCCGCCAGCAGGTGCTCAAACACCCTCGTCAGGTAATCGGTCACGACCCTCTCGGCGGACTTGTCGCTAAAGGCGTGCTCGGCGCCCGCGCCCTTGATGTGCTGGAAGCTAAAGTCGCACATGCCGTCGAGGGCGTGGAGCATGAGGTCCAGCTCGCCCGACACGTCCTGCAGGTCGAGTTCCAGCTTGGTGTGGACGACCGAGATGGCGTGTTCGCTCAGGTCGTAACCCCACTGCTGCTCCATGGCCTCGGTCGACGGCGAGAAGGAGATGACACTGGGGATCTTTTTGTGGTTGCCCATGTTGTGTCCCCAGTCCTCCATCAGGTCGATCTCGTCGAGCGGGAGATAATTGGAGTTGGGAGTCGCGTAGGCGACACCTAGGCCTAGTGATCAGCAGCTGCAGCAAAAGAAGAACAAGTATACCAAAAACATGCGAGTCTACGTGTGTGGTGGTTGTATCAAGGGATGAACATACCCGTATACGTTGTGCCATAGTCCACAGCAATGACGAACCGCTGCTCTCTGTGCGGTGTCATTCCATTCTCGTCCATGATAATATGAGGGTGCTATGCAAGTATTGTGTAGGACTAGCTAAGAAGAGAGTCGTCCCCTCTACCGAAAAAACACCAGTAAATAAGGGCAAGAGACCACGACGTCAGAGTCAATCAGTCAGCAGAAAAGTGAGAGACGCGATAAAAAAAAAAAGAGCAGACGCCAGGGAACTTGTCAGGCCGTCAAGCAAAACAGAGAAAAACACATACATATACGAGTATGTAAGATTTCCCAAGGGTGGAGAAAGTGGGAGGAGGGGCAGGAGAGGGAATGGGCAGCTTGAGGCTGATCGGTAGGGAGAGGCATACTTAGCTAGTTGGTTTACCTCGTCGTCCAAGAAGGGACCAAGGAGCCCACATAGGTAAGGGAGACCAGTAGGTCAGGTAGCTAGGTACAGCATCGTCTTAGTTGGCCAGTCAGGCTGAGATTGGTTGCCACGGTGGTCTGGACAGTTTCTTTCGACGCCTCACGGCTGTCATTGTGATTGTGTAAGGTGATACGGGTTGCCGACATGTGTGCCACGGAATGAATAGTCCAGTTCTAGCCAGGCTCACCAGACCAGACCAACCTAGTTCAGCCCTCTGTATGCATCGCTTCCACGGGGGAGGGAAAGGGAGAGGCGTAGCATGCATTGCGTCCAAACAGAGTCCGGAATAGCCTCCACCAGAGCCACCCTCTTTTCTGATCTAGTCAGTCGAGTTGTAGACAGCGCTAATGCACGCGTACAGGCGACAGTGTGAGGCAACCTTACAGCCTCTCTCGTGTGTGTGTTTGTGAATGGGTGGGTGTGGAGATCCTAGAACAGCCCAAAGCACCAAACTAGCCAAAAGGGGTCAAGGTCTATTCAGCCCCGCTTTACGCCTCATGGCCCCCTCTACCCTTCCTCCTTCGGGCTGGAAAAGTTGGGAGAGGGACTCACTTGTCTTCAGCCTCATAAATGCCTTCTAGGACTATGTTTAGTTTTTCAATCTAGGCATCCGAATACCCGAGACACTCTTTGCAAACCTCAGACATCCAGCCCCATCCAAGGCTTGAGAGACCATAATCCAGCATACCCAACATCTTCAATGGGAGTAATAGAACTCTTCATCCAGGCCAGTCTACACTAATATTGTTACATCTTCATCTTCATCTACGGCACTCTTCCAGCATGGTCGGGTTAAGGAAAAAGGCGAGGGGCATGTTACGCGAGATTTCCAGCCCCAGCCTTGCTCCAGCACCTCTGCGTCTATCATCATCCAAAACGGAACCCAGTGACAAGTCCGAGGTGACTGACAAGAAAGCGGCTACATTGGTGACACCGTCTACCATTGCAGAGGGTTCACCTATCTCGCCTCTCTCCAGAACTACCACATCAGCCAAGGGAAAGAAGAATGCGGCGGAAAATGAAAATGTTCGCTCCCCAACAGAACCACCACTCATGCCCGACCATGATCCAGCAGCAAGCCAAAGTTCGGAATCAAAAGCCTCTACCAGGTCGCAACGAGCAGAGCTAGATCCTTTTGGAGACGGGAATCGCCTCTCGCAAAGTGCCACAACCATTCATGAGCTCGGGGATACATCGTCCAGCACAAAGACGTCGGAGAGCCGTGGTGGTCTGTTCAGGTTGCCCATCTCCATTGGCCACTCGAAGCCAACCACTATTGACCCTGCGGAGCTACCCGGCGATCAGCCAAAGCCAGCCTACACGAAGCTGACTTACAAACCGGCAGGCCCGTCGGAAGTGGACGCGACGGGCGACAGAACACAAAGTCAGGCGGACGGCCAGTCGAGTACAGGGGCCTCTCGCTCGACGAGGGCTGCTGACGATGAGCTCTATCGCCTCGAAAAGGAGATCCGGAGAGCTGCACAGGGAATGGTGAACGACAGTGACCTCGACGCTGCATTCAAGAAGCGGGGCACCAGCGGCGCGCTCAAGCTTCTCGTCGAGACGTACGAGCCGCTGCTGGCGGTGGAGAAGGATCTGGATGATCTCGAGGACAAGATTCGGGCTGCTATGAAGGGCCATGTCCGGACCATGGAGGTAAACGCAGAGATTAGAAAGCGTGGCACGGCGGGTGGTCTTCAGTTGTTGCTCGACCAGTGCCAGTCAGCCCTCAAGGCTGAGCAAGCCCTACGACGCGTCGAGGAGAGTTTGCGATCTGCAAACCACGACGTTCGGATGACTGATCTCAACAATGCTCACAAGACTGGTGGTGCCGAGGCCATGCTGGCCCTCGTAGTAGACGACTACCAGGTCAAAAAGTCTGCATCCCTCGTGCTGGAGCGTGTTGCAGGGCAAATCAGAAAAGCATCGCCCCAGACTGCGCGAAAGGAGGTGGACAATGCGTTGAAATCAAGAGAAGCGGGAGTGGAGAGCGCGCTGGGTATCCTCGTGGGAGCCTACCAACCATATGCCGATGCATACAAGGAATTGACTAACATCGAAGGCGAGCTCCGAAGGGCTGCCCGCGAAACCTCATGGTCCCAAAACGTCGATATCGTCTTGAAAAAGTCTGGTCCCGAGGGAGCTTTGAGGCTCCTCATCGAACATCTGCAAGCAAAGACAGAGGCTCTTCGCAAGATGGAAGGGCAGTACAGTGGACTTGAGCAAAGCTGGAAGAAATTGACGGGGGAGTGCCACGACCTCAGGCAGGGGCAAGCCCGACATCAAACCCAGATGGCCGAACTCAAATCCAGCCATCAAGCCAGAATGATCGATGTCGAGAAGACCTGGAAAGGTATCCTGGAAAAGCAACAGAGAGACGCAGCCAGCCAAGCACAGATGGCCGAACAACGCCATCGCAGCGAACTGGACAGCCGAGACACCATTCACCGAAATGAAATTGCGTCGTGGAGGGCAACCATGCAGTCTGCAAAGGAAAAGCACGAGAGTGAACAAAAGAAGCTGAAGGATGCCCTGTTAGACACGGAAAAACAAATCCAGCTTGAACTGGACCGCATCCGGGAAGAATTTGAGACGAAGGAAAAAGAGTCTCGCAAACGGGAGATGGAGAGGATCGAGCAATTCCGACTCGAGACGGAGGAATTGAAAGGGGAGCTGGTCAAGCGAGACCATTTCAAAGGCCTGTCAGACCCGGAGATCTGCACCCGCTTCAAGAAGCTGGCCCAGGAGGTCAACAGCTTCGCAAGGATCCAATGGGAAAAGAAACGAGAAGGCCGGTGGCCGGTTCAGGAGTACGCACTGCGACGGTCCGAGAATCCTCGGAAGTTGAAGCAGCAGCTCGTGCAAGGCGGCATCTGGATGATCCTGAGGGACAAAATCTTCCACTCTCCATTCGGCGTTCTTGGTGACGAAGGCCAACGAATACATCGTGAATGGACGAGCGAGTTTGGCGAAGGTAAGCGGCATTGTTGCCCTGGGATTTTTTGCTTCCTCCTCCCCAGTAGTTTCCAGGCTGATGAAATCCTTCCATCCCAGATCAAGGCTCGGAAATGCCACATTGGCCAGAAGCAACCGAGGAATCCGAGACGTGGCGTTTCGACCGCATCAAGGACTATTGGGACGCCGCGAAGAAACCGGACTCTGATGCATCTATAAGGCTGAAGCCTGCGTATGATCAAAGCGTAACAGTCACGGTGGACGAGATCCGCAATGCGGTTGAAGCCATCGCGACCTTGTCGCCTCACGACCTCCAACTCATCCGTGAATTCGTCGAGCTCGCCGCCAACTTCTGGCTGGACGTGATGGCGCAGAAATGCAGGGTGTATCTGATCTTTCCCGCCCAGGGCACCAATCCCCTTATCCAGCGCAAGCCGTCCACGGCAACACTGGATCTTGTGATTCAGCCCGAGGTACGGAGGAGGGGGAATGCCCAGGGCCAGCGCTTTGCCCGGGAGCAAGTGGTGAAGGGATGTGAGGGACAAACGACCAATTACTAGGCCGCGTCAGCCTGAATGCGTCGGTAGGAGGGACACGGAGAGAAGTGTCTGTAGTTACGAGTAGGAGAAGAAGTTGTCCTCGTATCGGTTCGCGCACTAGGGCTGCAGGGAGCCGCAGGTGCAGATGCAGGGAGAAATCTGGACTTATGCACGCACTAGGACTCAGCTCCTGCAAGCCCGGTGCATCTAGCAAAACAAGGCAGAAAAACAAGGCACAACGAGGGTCGCTTGGAGAACTGAGGCTGGTAATTGGGCAAGTTTGAGCCTCATTGTGCTGAGATTGTGCTGGACTGGGGAGTGATGGATGCCTTTTTCCGCCTCACCCAAGTCAGTCAGATTCAAGTCCCATTCGATGCTCGGTGGTGGCTGCGACCAGCTTCTCTCAGCCTGATCAGTGACACTTCCCACCCCCCTCCCTCTGCCGACCAGGAACCCCCAAACATAGACACATAATGACTCCTTCATCTTTCTCGTATTCTTTCTCTTTTGTTCATATGTGTGTGTCTGTGAGGGACTTTGACTGGCTAATCTGTCGAGCAGATGGTGCTATGGTCGATCGATAGATATTGTCCCCTCTCTGATCGAGTCCAGCCTTTCCAATCTGATCGCTCGTTCACATTCTGACACCTATATCCTATGACACACGGTACACATTGACAAGTTTTATTCCACCTCTACAGGGACAAGAAAACACTGGAAGGGGAGAGAAGCTCGACTACAGTCACACGATAAGACATGGCGCCCCCTTCATCAATCATGCGGCTGTTCAAGACCGAGTACGTACACCTCAACCTCTTTATCCAAGACAAGCGAAAAAATACACACGAAACATTAACTGACCCTCTTTTCCCTCGTCCTCTTTTCCACGGTAATGTAGTAAAAACCTCAAGCTCATCTCCAAAGCCGACCGGCCCACCCCACGACCCAAGGGCCAAAAAGTCTCGCCCGAGGAGCTCCGGCGTGTGCGCGAGATGATGCGCCAACGGTACACGCTGGACCTGGAGATCTGGGGTCTACGCAATGTCCGTAACCACAACAGGGAGATTGTCGAGGACAAGATGCGCCGTGCCGACGCCCTGCTGGCCTGTATCCGCGCCACCGTCACCGCCATGGACGGCCGTGACTACTTCTCCAGGGACGACGATTACCAAAAGCTGCGCGAGATCAAGGCCCGTGTCATGGTCGGGGGGAGGAACTGGATGCAGAACCCGCCGTGGAATGAGGACTGAGTTGGTGCGCAACGTGACTGGAAGAGTTGGTTGGTTTGGCCGTGGTAGTAGCGGTGATGGTGATGGTGGTGGTCCTTGATATATGCTATACTCTACGCACGAACCAAGACTGGAACTCCATGTCTAGGTAGAGAGTAATTTGCCGTCGCTCCACTCAAGCTGCCGAATCCAGCCATGTTCAGCTTGACATGGTTCTGCAAGTTTGCTCTTCCTGATATTTGCCGAATGTGGGACGTTCATGATCAGCGGTGCAGATATATACAATGTGACCTTATCTTCACTATACATCGCGCCCGACACTCGCCTCTGGAAACAAACGACCAGGCTAGCAATTTAGAAGGGGGTATCATCGTGCCGATCCAGACAAAAAATGCTCTCAGAAATGCTCGCTAATCCAAATTCAAGATCTATTACCCAAGTGCCTCGCGCCCACAGCCATCCATATCATTGTAGTTTTTTGTGGTCGTCCACATGTGTCAAAGTCATAATCCTTCTGCCAAACTCGCCTTCAGGCCCTCTTCATCAACCATCGTTACCTGTACACCCACGATCTTCGGCGCCGGCTTGAACCCCGGTATAGGTCCTTTCTGATTGATGCCAGGAGGCCTTCCGCCCATGTACGACGAAAGCAACGATGCTTGTACATGGGTTTCACTCGAAGACGATGTGGTGACTGAAGCGGTCGGGGAAGGCAAGTCGACATCGGTCTTTACGGGCGCAGCACCCCATTTGCCTCTCACCCATCCACCGAGAAGACGCCCAAATCCCGAGGATGAAGATTGTCGGTTTTCTGACTGGGAGGGTGGTAGATCTGCCAAGCCGCTCAATGCGGCGACGCTCGAGCTGACACTCCGTTGTGGCACCTGATTTCCAATTGACACGTTGGCTGGCCAATCTGTGCCCAATGATATCGTAGAGCTCAATGCCGTGTATTCCGTGACGGTAGTCAATGGCTGTGCAGAAACGATCCTTCGAGTCGCAGACGGCGACAGAGCAAAGTATGCCTTGTTTCCCCTTAGGACACTCGATGACTGGGATTTGGAAGAACTCGGACGTTTAGCAATATGTATATCCATGCCAGATATTGACACTAGCGAGTCGTGTGAGGATGTACGTCGAAGGACGGGTTGTGTGGTAGGGTTAGAGGTCGCGTCGTGTTTATATGGAGTCGTGGGCTGAGACAGAGTGTTGTTTTCTGCTTCTTCTGTTGGTTCGTCTGACACATTCGCCACCGCTTCCCCTTCAATGAGTATATCTGGCGGCTCTGGCTGGATTGTGTTGTCCACTAGTTCAGCACCGACAAGAAGTTGGGAGGGCTTGGGCGTCAAATCACGAGACGATGACTCTTTGACCTCTTCTCCATGGCGGAGGTCAGCATCACCTTTCACGTCCGTGTTTTCGTCCTCTGGAAACACTTCGGTGGCGTCATCGTGGAAATCCTCTTCTGCCAGTAGGTCTTTTGTTCTCTCATCGTAATCAGATGCAGACTTGAGCTGGGGAGATATGAAACCGCCAGTCGACTCGGGACTCGTAGGCCTGGAGGACTCTTCGCCGGCTTCAATTCGGTCGAAAATGGAGCTGGATTGCTCTAGATACGATCGCGGAGAACTTGGGAAACTCGACATTACAGATGAGCTGGTTGCAGCGGACTGTAGAGACCATCGCTTTCTCATGGCTTGTGGCTGATGGAGAGCGATGGGCAACACCGGGCTGGAAACGACTCGATATGGACCGGCCATGGGTGTTGTAGGTGCAGAAGACTCTGGCGTGGATGGAAGAAAACCCAGACCCAGCGCTGTCCTTTTGCGAGATGGCCTTCGAATCGTCGGAGCCCGATCTCGCTTCGCAAGTTTGGCGTGATAGTGGTGGTGGACATGAACGGATTGTTGCACACTCGCGGAGGGCTGTGACCAGCCTAGTTGGTCGCTCAAAGGTACTGATGTGGAGATGGCCCCAGGATTGCCGTCGTCTACAGGCTGGTGCTCCAGGATCTGCTCTCTCAGATTCTGCACCTCCTCGTTCGACGCTTGAAGCAGCTCCTTTAGCTCAACAATACCAGCCTGCAGATTGGCGTTGTCTTGGAGGATGTCCCGCACAAAGTGGCCGACCACATTGCTGTTCTTCTCGTTGGCGTTGAGACCGCGAAACGCAGCAGCGGATTTCAGTCGACCTTCCGCACCCCCGAGTTCCCTCTCCAAGACACGTTCACGTTCGAGCCTCGCAATGATCTCTTCGTAGCGCTCTCTGTCCTCCTTTGCATCCCACTCGATTCGTTGAACATCATGCTCGAGTTGGCGCACTTTGATCTCGCTCTCTCTCCACCGCTTGATCGTGCTCCGGATTTCCCCTCTCGCATCATCTGCCTGTTGGGCCATTGTCATTCGTTCCCTCTCCATCTCAAGTATTTTCAGCTCCAACTCCTCTGTACGCCGACTGAGACCGTTTAATCTTCTAACCTCGACTTCACAGTCACGGAGGAGCGCTTCGAGGCTCTTGACATGGTTGTCGCTCTCCTTGAGAGACGTATTGGCCGATTCGAGCTGGGTCAAGAGTTGCCGATTTTCCTCCACAATCTTGTCGTTTGCAGTCTGCAAAGTGGCCCTTTCGTTCTCCAGTTCGTTGATATAGGCCGTTAGCCGCTGGTGCTCGTGTTCCGAGTCGGAGACGTAGGATTCATGGCGGCTAAGAAGTGCCTGAAGAGCAAACGTTAGCCCACTGCTCGTCTTCATTCTCTCGCCTGCGGCGGCTCTACACCCAACTGATGAGGGCATAAAGAAATCCATCTCTTCGGCCGCAGCCTGCAACGCGCTGAATAAACACAAACGGGACATGAACCAGCAATATGGGGGGTGCAGGACTACATAACGGCAGCCTCGTATTGAGTCTCTCGCATAATCTCAGCTGCAATCATGCAGGATCGTCCAGGCGCAACCAACGGTGGGTGGGGGCAAAACATGAACAATACCCGATATTCCGAAATGTTGTGGTGCACGTACCTGACCCAATCTTGCGGCGGTCTCGAGATCTCTCTCGATGCCGCCCAGGATAGTGTTGTTGTTCTCCAGAAAGGCACATTCTGTCCGCCCACAGCAACACCGTAATTTCCCATCGCTACTTGGGGGACGAGAGTCATTGGACGGGGTCATAACGGTGGTGTTAACGTTGTCCGGAATGTGGTCTCGGCGCGCGTCGTCCAAGCTTGGGAGGGTGAGAAGATCATCGTTTGTGGCGCAAAATGATCTAAAGCGGGCCGAGGTGTTATTGAAGGGCGACGACATATTGCGCTGAGCATGGTGCAAGATCTTGAGGGGAGGACCGCAAGGGCTCGAGAAGCAGGAGTCGCAGGTGAGGATGAGGGGAGTCTGAGGTGGAAGTGGTCGAGGTCTCTCGCGATAATCGGGATTCTGAGCAGCCCAGCCCTGGCCTGGCACCAAGTCGCGTTGGGATGGTGGAGAAAAGGTTCCGTTCGCTCGTTTTTCCCAAGTTCCAAGGTGGCCCTTGATCGCCGCGGCTGCGATCGAGGGGACGATTGGTCCAGCCTCGTCTTTCACTGTCACTCCAAATTGGTCTCCATTGGTCTCCAATCCGGCCACTGACACCCTATCACCGTCATCACGATCGATAATCCATCGAAACAAGTGCTCCGCAATAGAATCGTAAACAATCCAAAAGAGTAATTATGCAACAACGTTTGCACCAGATCGGGACCGGAAAAGAAATGCGCTCGCTAACCAGCACACATGAGCTGACCTACGAACCTACTGAGATTAACGAGGAGCGAATACGAGGAGGAAATGACATTTTGTAGCCTGAAGTCTAACATATTGTCAACAGAGATAACTACCAGGACACCCTCAGTCAGGTTCCTGCATCATGGGCCCTCGTCTCCTCCTGTCAAGAGCCCGCTGCACAGCTGCCCTCACTTCCGGGTTTCGTTTCAATGCGTTTGTGACTAAAGACTCCTTCATGCCTGACCTCAGATGATCTGACTTCTCTGCATCTCCCTTAAACGGACTCAATCCCAATTGAAGCAATCCTCCCGACTCTGCATCCAATCTACCCGCCGCCTGAGCCAAGTGTGCAATCTGCTGCTGCGTCTGCAGGTCTCTCATAGCCGGATCCCGCGCCTTGGGAGGAGCGAGTTGGGAGATAAAAATATTGACAGACATGGACATCCGTCTGGCAAGGCCTAGAATTTGGAACGGAAGAAGATGTGGTGGAAGGAGATCTGGCAAGAGCCTCTGAGCCGTCGACACCCATAGTGCCACAAGTCTCGGAGGTTGCCAGATGTGTGTAAGGAAGTACAGCTCCAGAAACGCCATACAGGCAACCGCAAAATAGCGCCAGAATTGTCCCCATTTCGGCAGCCATATGTAGTTGAGCAAAATAAGCAGCCCGGCATTGGACAAATATTCAGGAGCCTTTGAGCGAAGGCCAGCATACACATAGTCTCGGATCGTTTTGAGCCCCGGATGCTGGACTTGAACGATGACGGGTCCGAACCGATCGTACGCGAACCGTTTTGCAGGATCCAAGATAGTGTCGTGCGCCAGTTTGAATCGGACGAACAGTCCATCGGCCCCTGGAAAAGGTTGACCATTCTCATGCAACTTGTCCGGGTGATATTTCGCCGCCAACTTCCTGAAACGACTCTTGACTTCCCGCTCTGTCGACCACGGCGTGACTCCAAGTAGGGTATAGAAGTCTCCAGCGAGTCTAATGTCATAGAGGGCTTGAGAGAGGGTGTATATGAGGTAGAGCGACAAAACCAAGACGCGTATGCGGCGGTTATGGTAGGCAAATATGGGTTCACCGGGCCGCGGGTGTGGTTGTCCAGCGCGAATGGTCAGACGATAGTATATCGACTGCAGGAAGGCTGTAGCGTACTGGGTTCAGATCAGTAAGATGCCTCCAAAAGCGCTGCGCTGCGCTGCTGAACCACATACGGCAGGGAGGAATGCCCATCCCACAAGAGAGAAGGCTTGTGTCACCACGCTATCGGCCATTACAATCGGGTGACGCAGGGATCATGACATTCTTCCAGGGCCGAAAGAGGTTTTTTGGGTCTCTACACTGGTGCAGAGGAACAGCTGTCCATCTCAGGGTCAAGACAGTTACTAAATGTGGTCGTGTAAGAGCAGATAATAGTGGTGTACGTTTTGGGAGGGCCGATTCGGATCAAAGTAAATGCGAACCCCGAGCCACAAACTCAAGTTTCACTCTCTTCATATGCAATCCTCTCACCATGCGATCGCCATTGGCAAATATCATGTCCATTCACCCTGCTGATCCCGGTACTTGAACAGCGCTCAACCGCCTCGGGTCATTCAACACTGCAATAACGAACAGTGATGCCTTACGTCGTCGACTACCTGAACTCCACCTCTGTCCCAACCCAATCAATCATAGTGCAGATGTCCTGTCACTTGGGATACCAACTCGCATAACTATACGATGATCATCTTCGCATCGCGCTCACAATGATGAGGCGGATGTTACCTCGGTCTGCTGCGACCTTTTGTCATCGCTCCAAAGATCGATCCCGCCGGCCGACATGTCCGACGAGCCAGTATTTTCCCAGTCTTCCAGCGGCACCGTCACCTGTGGCGTCTCTTTCCATTTCCATACTATGTTATCGCTGTCCAGGGTGAAAAAATGTGGCAGTTCGCATCCGGCAAGCCAGCGCTCTGTATGATCTTGGCCTTGGTCTGACAGGATCCACGAAAGGAGGAATGATGTCAAACGTGTCTGATCCTGCCATTGCTGTGACTCTGGCTCTGGTGTCTGCTCATGCAAGCTGGACTCGGAAATATCGTCAGAGATATTGTCAGGCGCGTTCGAAGACAGCCTCGAGTCTGTCATGCTTTGAACAATGAGTGTGGTGTCTGTTGTGGGGGCCTTATTGGATTGGAGGTTCGCTAATTGTCCAAAATCATCCAGGTGCAGGTCGTCATCGTCAATCCGACCATCAGTCAGACACAAGCACACGTTACATGGCGTCATCGAGTAAGCCAGGTCGGAATCGCCTGGCCAGACGCCTGAGGACAAGATTTTGTCTTTTCCGTTGCTTGCAAAGTGCGTGTTTTCGCGGCTTCGAACCACAGCTATCTCACAGTGGAGTTTGCAGGTAGGAGGATGTACTAAGTGGTTGTCGAATTGTGCTCCAAAATGCACAAGCGGAGTTGCACAAGTTTCCTCTCCAGGAAGCAAGAGTTCATTGGGTGGCGAGGTCATCCAAACAATTTGTCGATCCATTATTGAATGGCTGGAAAGGCAGGCGCGACGGCTGAGAGCTGTCAAATAGACAATGGAAGCACAACACTTTGTTCTCTCGTGTCAACGGCATATCAGCGGATACTTCTCTATAGCGATTCAACTCGGACTACGGACCCTTAAGTATCCTGGTACCATGGTCTGGGATGATCACAGCGCCAGACACCATGGTTTGAAGCGCCCTTTACCACGGTGTTGCGCCTGTATGATTTGAATTCTCCTTCCTGGAGAAACGCCCCCGGGCGTTGAGGATGACGCTCTTGGACGCACTCCTGGATGCAACGAATCCGATAGGCGACGTCGATCAGGTCGTGGGGGTGGACCGCGCCGGAACTTCCACCCTGCATCCGCGGTCGAACGCTACAGCCAGATTTACCTAAGTACAATTCCTCAGGACCCCCGGCCAACCGAGTTGGTGTCGTTTCTTCAGGGCTTTTGCATCGCCTCGAGTATCTCTCACCCTCGTGCCGTGCCTAGACTTGGAGAGTCACACGAGACAATCATCACATTCAAGGCGGGGGACCGGGATTCGGGAGCCTAGGAAGCAAGACTTTCTTTTCCCCACGCTTGCCATCATAATCAGCACAAGATCGAATCCAGAATGCCCGTCTGCGAACCAACGAATTAGACTAATGGAAACAATGCACGGCTTTTCAGCCTGGCAATAAACAATGTCGGACTGAGCCAAAGACAACTCGAGATCCAATTCCCTCATTGTGGTCCTACTGCTGAAAGGCATACCTCGGGATGTCTAGTGCCGTTCATCCTTCTCAGGTTTCGAGTCATTTCCCACTGATGCCGAAGTTCTCCTCCTTCTGGCCACTTGGGGTCGATCTCACAAACCACGGCCCGTTGTGTTTGGGCTTCATTTGGGAGGGGTTTCCGCACTTTCTTCGCTTCTTATGCAAACCACCCTTTCTGGAATCTGCCTCCGGAATGGCACCGTCTGCTGAAGGTAAATGACAGTCTCTGTCCTTGTGTCACCATACATCGGCTGGCTCGATGGGGTCTGACTCGACCTTTTTGACAGATGTCCCTGTCCGTCGATTCCTGGCTCTCTTACCAGGGGACGCGCTGTTGTCAGGGGTGGTCAATAATCAGGCGCCGGCATAGCTGAACTCGAATTCGTTGAACTTGATCTTGCCCGAATATGGTTCGCCACTGATGAAGTCGAGAAGCATATTCCTCAAACTCAACTGCCGGTTTTGAGGAAGATACTTCACCAGGTTGGCAATCCCGCTAGCACGCCAGTGACAATCCCGCAAATTCAATTTTTGCAGTGCATCTCGCACTGTCACTGTCCCAGCACTCGCCAAGCGTGGCTTTGCGTCGCGATAGTTTTGGCATATCATCCAAAGCAGGTCGGCCACCGCTTGCTCTTTGCCTAGATCATGCTCGACCAACAAATCTTCAATGTAACCGACGTAGGCGTGGATTGCCACCTGCAGTGCCATCATCTTGGACACCAATTTTAGGTGACTCTGCACTTCCAATACTCCGAGGACTCCACACATGATCGAGATGAGGATTAGGACGCACCGTTGCTGTGCGATGAACTCGTCGATGTCGCCATAGACACTCACACTCTTCCCTGTTGTCTCCCGGAACAGGAACTCATGCACCCTCAAATCCTCGACGACATAGGGGCCTTTGTCTTTCAAGGGTAACAACTGCCTATCTTTCCACATCCGATCGACGTCTCTGAGGAGAGACTTTAGCCACCCCAGTCGCATATTTGCGTCTTCTCCTCCCCACATCCAGCTCGCCTCGGGGTCCCGATAGATCCCCTCGAACCAAAGTGCCTGTTCCTCTCTCAACCGATCGTGGAGGCCGTCTTGCAGGCCTATCTGACGGATGATGTCCCTACCGGTCCTGAAGTGAAGCACAGCCCTCTTACGCTCTCCATATCGTTGCTCAAACGACGCAAGACTGATGATGGACGTCAAGATCAGTTTGAGATCGGCGTTGGAGCCAAGTTCCACGTTTTCCCGAAGAATTGTGATTGCTTTGGTCTGGTGCTTCAATGCCGCATACTCCAGGGCCTTCTTAGTGGCCGGCGTGGCGTATTTGGCATTCATGCGCAGTTGGTGCAGCGCTGAACGAGCCATCAACGTATGGAAATGAGTCAAACATGAACCCGCTTGATACTCCCAGGATCCTTTGATCGAGGGTTTTATCTTGGGAGACAGGGCATAGGCGGTTTGCCAGTAGCTGTTCTGGCCGTAGAAGTGAAGGAGCTGGTTTGTCACTCCATCAACCTCGATGGGCAGTGTCTCGAATGGGTCGACGAGGCATGCTGATATTGCTTTAGGCGCAGGCGGTTTCGGACTGTTGATGAGATGCCGCGATCTGACACTTTGGGTACTGTACGAGGTCGTACTGCGAGCCTTGGGTCCCTGGGAATTTCCAGCAGCAGAAGCCAGCTCATCTTCGGACGTATCCACGTCGTCTGTTTCCCAATCTGTCGGGGGTGTCTCCGTACCATACAAGCTCGATTCCGGCATGGTTACGAGCAACCCGGCCCCCAACTTACAACTCTTACATCACCCTTGCTTCGTTGAATACAAGGTTCCGGCAGGAGTGACAACCAGGGTTCTCATGAGAGGGGCTGGAGTTGAGGAATGCGTGAGAAATCGCGAGGGACGAAACGGGGTGCGGGCGTCCTCATACGAGCTTCGTCAACGGGGAATAGGCGCTCGCTTGCCGGCCGAAACATCCAACGAAACGCGAAATGGTTCGACTCGTTGGGAGTGCCCCGCTTAGACTTGTTGTTCACTTGGAGACGGTTCGATGTTGACGAGTTGATGACAGCCACTTGTTTGCCTTCCCAGGCTTCCCGTGGTTTGGACTTGGCCGAGTGTGAATAGGTTGCTAAGCCGGACTGAGAGGGATCCCGCCTTTTGCGAAGCCCGAAGCCGCCCCAATCTGGACATTTAGGCATGTCGATCGTTAACTAGAAGCCCTAGACCTCGCTTAGAGAGATGGTCCCCGTCTTTCAACTCGCAACTTTTGTCACCTACTGCCTTCCCCTCTCTGACCGACTGTCCCGCCTCGCCGCCTCGCCCACCCAACGGCCAGAAAGCTTGAAATTGTTCTTTCGATTCAAAAAAGTATATTTCGGTCAAGTCGATGACAATGTTGCCGTCGAGTCAGACACAGACACATAATTAGGGCGCCTGGACAGGGTTGTTTACGAGTAGCTGTCGTCTGGCCAGGGCGCCACGGCTGCTGCGATACCGGTCGTTTGAAGTGGTGGAGTGACATAGACTCAGTACACCGACAAGATCTTCTCAGGCGCGGCTTACGGCTCTCCTCCCGAGGCCGAGGAGAGAATGCATTCCCATATACAAGGGGTCCAAAAAGATTGACAACATGAAAAAGATAAGAGGCAGAAACACAGACGATGGCCCTGGAAGACGGTGACAACATGTATGTAGGTGCCCACTTGTGTTCCTCTGCCGTGGCATGGTTTTAGGTCGTCGTAACAGAGCATAAGCCCGGGAATCTGTGGTACCAACATAGGTACCAACGCATCTGCGACGGCATGGCTTGAGGGCCTGTGCCGCAGTAAACATGGTCCTGATGGGCCAGATGCACGATCATGGAGCCCGTAGGGGAGAAACCGCCAACAGGCGCTCGAAGTACGGGGTCCCGAGTACATATGTCGCGCGTTCGGCTCGCTTTACGGCACGACGGTACTCGAAAACCTCAACCAACCACGACGACATACATACCTACTTGCTAGGTACTCGGAACATACAACTAGGTAAACAGACATGCAATTTATTCTCGCTGAATCACGAGATGGTTGTCGATGCATGGCAGATCATATTATGCTGTAAGGTCGGTATACTCTTCTGGGAGACTTGTCAGATACCGAGGTACATATTACGCCCATCTAACAAAAGCACCTTGCTCGTCCTCCTAGAACGATATTGGAATGCTCTTGAGCATCACGCCTACAGGTAGTGGTTCTGCTAGACTTGTCGTCATTACCATGGAGACTGCGCAGATGGCATCAGGGCCTTCCTGCCAGGCTATTCGATACGAGTAGGTGACTAAGTACCGAGTACAAAGACGAGAATGGTGATTGGGGGCTGCGGCGATTGGCGGTTAGTCGCCTAGGGTGCCTGGCAGGGCCTTCGACTGATGTTAGGTAAATCTGGCACTCCTGGCTAGGTGTATAGGTACCTACTTATGTACGAAGGTACTGTACATAGGTATACGAGGGTGTAGCAGCATGAGGGGTCGAAGGGGCGCGGAGAGACAAAATGTTGATCCCCTCCCCGCTGGAGACTCGGCGGCAGGCACCAGACGGCGGAATTCATCATTGCGTCGAATCGTGATAATTTACCAAAGAAAAAGGTGTCACGGGCACTTCAAACCAGGTTGTGTTTCATGTATCAAGGAGACTACCACAGCTCCATCTCCTCACTTTACGACTTACAGGACAACACTTGACTGCGCGGCGCTTGTCTGCGTCTGCGTGTCAGTCTGTATCTCTTATCTGTATCCCTGTCTCTGTCTCTGTCCCTGTGACTGTGACTGCGAGATCCTCATGGAAGGCCGCTGCCAATGCGGGCAGATCCGGTTCCGCACGCCCCTCCCGGAACCCCAGGCGCTGTACATCTGCCACTGCACCGAGTGCCGGCACCAGTCGTCGTCGACGTACGGCATGACGGCCATCTTCCCCTTCTTCGACATCGCGGCGTTTGCGCCTCATCCGGGCGCCATCGCCGTGTACGCGCGCCCGAACCCGCACGGCCGCACCGAGGGGCACTTTTGCACGGCGTGCGGGAGTCGGCTGGTCCATGTGGCTGTGTCGTCATCGTCGTCGTCGTCGTCGACGTCGCAGCCGCGCACCCTGAGCGTCAAGGCGGGCTGTCTCGACGGACTGTCCAAGGAGATGATGCGTCGCGCGGTGCACATCTGGACGAGGTCGGCCGTGGTGGATATCCCGGAGGATGCGGTGCAGTATGCGGAGGAGCCGCCGGGGGGGGGGTTTCAGGAGGAGGAAGCGGCCGGCGAGTGAATTAAAGAAAAAAGGTGACTGAAGTCAAGTGAAATTGGGTTGGATTTGTATTGCTTCCGCGTTTTGCTCTGAATTTGAATGAACTTGGGGGGTTTTGTCGGTTTGATGGCCCCTGGCGCGGCGAGGGGAGGGATAGTAAAGGTCTCTTCTTCACTATTTAGCGACTGGAGAGGCGAGGGCTCGACCCTGTCTGCTCTCTCGGAGGCACAGCTCATCTTTGAGCCAAGCCAGTCGATTCCCTCAACCTCGACTCAGCGACCACCACCACCACCACCGCAGGCAAGAATCTCGCATTGAGATGACATGGGATGAAAATAGGCCCAGCATTACAGGCTGTACGCTGACCTCTGTAGACCGAGCCTGATCATGACGACGTCTCCAGCACCGGCGCATGCGCTAGTCGCGGCGGCATCTTTTTCTTCTCCTCCTTGTTCTCTGGCTGCGGCTGTCCTTGTGCTTGTCCTTGACTCTGCTGCGCACCCCCGCCGGCCTGCCCCCTTGACCCACCTCGACTGTCTCCCTCACGTTCGTGTTCTTGTCGCCGTTTACTCTCTGAGATGTCGTATTCCTCTTCGTCCCTGTCCTTGCGGTCGCAGCACCAGCAACACATGAGCATCAACCAATTCACGAGGTCGAACATTTTTGGGCGAGTTTCTCCTTTCTGCCCGTAGGTGTCGTTGAATATTTTGGCTCCGTTGATGTTTTGCTAGCCCTGCGAGCAAGCTTACCAGCCGACGAGTCTGCCGTGCCCTGGCCCGATTCTGCCTTTGTGCTCTCTCCTGTGCTGTCCCTGCCTGTCTCTGACTGTGTGTGTTGGCGGTGTGTTGTGCTAGAGAGAATGAACAAAGTCAATGTCGACAATCTATCGATCTTGGAATTAATCACATGACCAGACTCGGTACAGGGGGCGTGATTTGGTATTTACACACCTAATTGTGGAGAATCCTTGCCGCGTGTGTCAGGTATGTAGGTAGTGATCAGTACTCAGTTGCCAGCTAAGTTAGTATGACGGCTTGTGAGGCCCAAAAGAAAATGGAGGTTTCTTGGGAACGTGTCCGATCTATTCTGTAGAATTGAAGTGAAGGAGAGTTGAGGGAAACGATGGAAAAAATTGCTCGTCGTGGAAAGATTGTAGTGAAAAAAAGGTATTGGTCGAAACCCCGTGTACGAGGTAAAAGTGTCAAAGAGAGTGTGTAGGGGGTGGCTGTGTTGGGTGTTGGGCGAAATCCGAAAAAAAGTGAACAAAATTCTCCGATCGGGAAAGAATAACGTATTATTCTTGTCTCCTGTTTGGATGGATGATGTGTTTCAGGTCTAAACTGTGTGGATGAAAATGTGTCTCAGGAGACGTGGAGTGAATCAAGACAGCCTTGCACTGCCTTGTTTGTCTGTGGGGAACCCAAGCAGTGAAAAAGCGATAAGAGATAAAAAGGGGCGTTGTTGCCTTCAAAAAAACAAAGTCAGCCTTGCCGTTTCAGATGCGAGGGACCACTTGAACTGCATCGATGTACCGATGATATCGTACACGTGTATCGAGCACGACAAACAAGGACATACTAGGTAAGTAACTCGGTACGTGTAGTCCAGCAATTCAAGCTCCTTCTCATGATATGTTGACGCGTCCTTTCCTTTTGGTTTCACGTGGCGATGGAGACAGGACAGCAGGCGCGTATGGCCAGGTTGGAAAGGCTGGAAAGTCTGGATAGGTTGGCATACACTCGGGTGCAGTCATATGGAAAGGCACAAGAAAAGATCATCTGCAACTGTCCAGACCGGCAACTGGTTCCAAGAATAAACATTATGTACGAGGCGTGATGCCCAATAAATCTCCGTGTATGTATGTGTATGTGTACGTGTGTCTGCTGCTTGCTGTAAACTCCCGTGGGGTTCTATTGCGTATCCAGGGTCGAGAAAGGTCGTGGACGTACAAACACGGGCTGTTCTCCTCCCTTCTATCCCATCGTCCTACCTCCGTTTCTCTCAGACATAAATGTAGCAGAAAGGACCCGCGGTCGTCCACAGTGCGTCCTTGTTCTGTATCGTCTGTCCCAGACTCCCCATAATGATCGGATCGGTCAGCTGTCCGGGCGGGCTGTTGACGGGATCCAACGTCGAGGTGCCCCCCGCAAAGGCGTTTCTTCTGTTCTTCGGGTCCTGGTTCTGCCAGATCCACCAGGTCCGGTCGATCTGCGCGTGGTGCAGGAAGAACGTCGGCTCCGCGGGCGAGGCGAAGAGGTCGCCGCCCGGATCGCCGCCGGTCGTGAAGTGGCCGCCTGTGTGGACGCCGTAGAACCCGACGCTGAAGTCACCCTGCATGCGGTTCTGGAACGACAGAATGTCGTTGTAGTGCGAGATCAGGTCATACGAGTCCGAGTCCTTGGTCCAGTTCGAAGACACCCAGGATGAGATGTCGCGACGAAGACAGCGAGGGTTGTAGGCCAGAGGGTCTGGATTGGAGTAGTTGATGATGCCCGGGATATCCAAGGTCGGCGCCACGGGACCCAAGTTGACCACGTAGTCCTTGAAGGGTCCCGTGTTCACACAGCCACCGCCAGACCCGGGAGGAATGCAGTTGATCTGCGTGGGCAGGCCTTCGGTGCAGCCGTGGGGCTCGTAAGCACCGTTGCCCGACATGCTGTAATCGCTGCCGTCGAACAGGGGTGAGTGAAGAGGATCAAAGGCGTACTTGCCCCAGTTCCAGTACGGTTGATATCCCGTGTAGCCGCATTCGTTTCGAAGCGCCTGTTCAAAGTTCCACGTGAAGGTCCGATGCCATGCCAGGAAGTTTGCAGTCCCGTGGATGGACAGGGTTTGGTTGATATGGACCGCGACAAAGTCGTCGTACCGGGACCGTGCGCCTGCTGCAAAGTTGGGGTCTTGCGATGGCTTCGACATGAGGCACAGCTCCGCCGCAATGTACGCACGCCTCTCGTCTTTGGAGAGCGTGGACCATTCTCTGCGTACAGCCGCATTGAGCAAGTTGCAACTTCCGCCTGACGGATTCGTCACCTGATAGAACGCGAGGTTGACAAGACCTTTGGCTGCTAGGATATCGGTCTGAAGAGTTGAAGCTGGTATGTAGATAGAGGCAGTAGACACATCCGCATCCCGCTCCGACAAGTCGTTCTCGACAGGAGCTGGTGCTGCGCGTGTACTACCGATGGCCAACAAAGCCGGAAGGAGAAATTGGAAATGCATGGTGCAAGGGTATGAAGAAACAAAGCTCTTTCAAAGAAAGTCAAGGAGTGGACGGTCGACACCTAAAGTCAGGTTCGAGCCAAATAATAATGGAACGCTCTTCGCGGAGGCAGATTTCCCAGAAGAAGAGAAAAACCTGGATCCCCGCTGGTTCCGCTGCAGTTATAACGGTCTTTATTGGGGCATCTATAGCTGCCACGAGGTTGTTAGCAGGCCACGCGAGACATTAGCCAAAGGAAATGAGATGGTAAACGTTGACACGCGGCAGTCGATAGTCTATCTCAGCTCGCGCATAAGCATCTCGGGTATTTAAACAACTATCGAAACATTCGTCGGAAGTCAGAGCGAGACTCTAGCGAGATGCTCTCCGGTAGGCATGTTGAATAGGCGACCACATCAGTGAACTTTAAGCGGAGACGATCAAAAGCTTCATGATCCATGGGGGTAAGTTGTGTGAAGTGGTGTGTGAGAATGGAACCCTGCATGGAGCAGGTACTCGTAGCATGATGGGGCTTTGTGCCGATCACTGCCGTTCATGGGCCCTGGCACCCAGGCCATGATGACTGATTTCGGCAATTGCACCACAATGCAATACAAGACATTGACAGGGTCTAGAGATTGCAGGTGTGTATATTGGGGCCATGATCAAGACGCCGACTCCGAAGCTAATATCGATCAAACGCAAAGAGAGTGAAGAATCTGGTGTCTTGAAGTCCAGAGGTACTTTCTACCTCGAACTGTGCGTATACCTGGGTGGAAGGTTCTACGGTAGGGGGGTTAAATCAACGCGGGATGCTTCGGAGAGATGGGATTTTGCTGCGGAAGAGATATTCGGCTGAGGGCAGATGGCCACGTTGGTCATTTGGAACGTGCCGAGCGGAACGAGACGCTAAAATGACTATCCGGGGTAGAGTTTCGGTGACTATACCATAAGTGGTATAGCTTATCTCTAGCGCAAAAGGCTAATTCCAACCCTGCCAAGGACTTTTTCTTGCACAATGTCTCTCCTGCCCAAGTGCTGTGCGTGTGTGTCTTTGAGAATCTCGTACTGCACGAAGTATGAGTCGCTGCATTGTCGGGCTGTTCCATTGTGACATCGCACTCTCCTTCGTCCTTTCACAGGGCTCACCAGCTATTATAACCCACACGAAGGTCATTCACCATGAAATGCCTTACTCGACTATCACGAGTCACTTGCGCCGAGGAATGCCGAGCTTGGTTACCGAGTACATTTCTGTCCCCTCCAGCCCGGGGTCTATCGCGCTATACTGCAACCTTTTGTCTGAGCGTGAGGAGAATTCCAAGCATAATCCATGCAAGCACCATCCAGCCCCTCGGAGCTATTGTACTACATTGGGCTAAAGTGATCAAATATTATTGCACAATATTAATGCAAAGGCAGCGCCTCGACCAGATGTCTCCACGCTCCCCTGCACCGCTGTTATACCCTTCAGGGCAAGATTCATGCAGTCAGAAAGTGAGTTTTCCCCTGGACCAGGCCCTGATCCACTCCTACGCTGAAGTGGCAAATCGACTACACATGTGGACAGGAAGGGAAGTGTCGAGGTCTGTAAATCTTCTTCTCGCCCGAGTACAGCACAGAACGCTAGGGGTATTTACCCAGCGCGAACAATGCGCCGGCGTTCTTGTCTCCCTGTTTTGGTGGGTAGTTCCAAGTTGGCGCTCAATGGGATTATAGACAAGGCACAACAACCACACCAAAGGCAACAAAATGCAACCAGGACTAGACCAAAGGTGAGTCTGTTGAGCTTTTGAAATAGCATAGCTCCTAAGGTATCAAGTGCCGGCCAGGTCTCCCGGCCCCCAACCGAGGTTTGTCTGTGTCTTGAAACTGCAAAAAAGCGCAGGACCTCAGGAGGAGGAGCTCCGCGGTTCATGTCCACAGGGGAGCGAGCTCAGAATGAGTGTACATAGCCAACTTGAAACTACAAAGAGCTTTGAACCATCTTGTTCTGACAATTTCAACCCCGTCAATCTCGCATTGTCCAGATGTCACAGGCCACCTACAACTGCCTTGCCTGGTTGATGCGACAATTGACACGCCTTCAGCAACGCCATGGTTATTTCGGGTCTTTCTCAGCTTTTGGAGAGGCAAGCCGCTGCTACTCCTCAATACAAGGATGAATCCAACGCCGGCGCCCTGCTCGCAATACACGGCACCTTCGGTGGCGTTGCTATCCTCACGGTTCTCCTTCGCGTCTTTGTGAGAGCGTTCCTGCTCAAAAGCCTCGGGACCGATGACTATGTTATGATAGCAGCTGCGGTTAGTCTCCTGAGACGCATAGCCCTCCACCCCCGAGCATTTTCTCTAACGGACTATTCTACCAGGTTTGCGAGGTCGGCGTCATTGTCTGTTTCGTGGGCGAGAGCAATGCTGGGCAACTGGGGAGGCACCCAGCGCTTGTCAGCTTGCCTGATAGCACTCTCTTTTCGCACTGGCGGTTCTTCCATTCCATCATCATCATGGTCGGCATAAGCCTTGTCAAGATCTCCATCGCCTTCTTCCTGCGCAGATTTGTGCTCAGCAAAAACCACCAGCGTTTTCTTTTGGGGTGCATTGTCTTTCTCGTTGCCTTTACAATATCCTGCGCAGGAACTCTGATCTTCAACTGCGGCACGCGTGTGGATGCGAACTGGAATTTTGGTCTACGGGCGACTGGACAAGCCAAATGTTTCAGCAACAACACGTTTACAAATATTGGTATTTTCAACAGCAGCGTCAACATTGCCACGGATGTTCTTTTTGCACTGCTTCCCATACCGGTGGTGTGGAAGCTGCAAGCAAATCTGCGGACAAAGCTGACTCTATGTTTTGTCCTAGGCTTGGGCCTCTTCGCCTGCGCCTCAAGCATTATCAAGACGGTCAAACAGGCCCATGCCCTCGAAGACCCTGACTGGACCTTTCACGATTCCTTCTTCATGTGGAACAACATCGAGTTCAATATCGGTATCTTGGCTGCTTCGTTGCCTTCGCTGCGTCCGCTGTTTGCCAAACTTCTCGGTGTCACGCAGCGATTCACGTCGAACAACAGCCGGAATCGTGCAAATTATGGGTACAATGCCGACGGGCTTGCCTACAATCGAAGCAGAACCGACAAGCGCTCCTCTCACAAACCCGCCAGCCAATACTATCAATTCGATTCGCGGCAGTCGACCGAGCTGGGAGAGCTGCAGAGAGGCGCGAGCCAAAAATTACCAAAGGTCACCAGCACGGTGAGCGCGGGCGACGACAACAGCGACAAGATCATGTTGGAACAAGATTTTCACGCAGTCAGCGGCGAGAGTCCGTGGGCGACACCGGTCCCCGGGGCCATCACAAAAACCACGACTGTCCAGGTCTCGAGATACTAGCTGGAGGAACGGCTCACAGCACGAGCGGCAGCACGCACTCAGACGAGCATTCATTGTACAAGTATGGCTTGGACCAGCTCCACGATGTCCCAGAAGATCACCTTTTTTTGGTGCAAGCGGGAACGCGAACATGACGTTGAATGGCCATGATTATAACCAGAGGAGCAAGAGACTCCAGCCATTGTCGGCCGGGCATGGTGACGAGGAGGCAGCAGTAGGACTGCCTCTGCATGTATATATATATATATATCTGTACACGATACCTTGGCATGTATAGCCTTTCCCTTACCAGGATGTATGTATATACATATATATCAAAATGTTCCTACCTGTACGAACCCCATGTCATCCAACTTCCTTTACCTCAAGCCACCCACGTTGGATTCCCGATTTCTACCAGTTTATGGTGCAAGGAGGTTGGGCCTGATCAAGCTTCTCGATCTACGAGTAGTAACAACAACTTCTGTCACTACCACCAGTTACAAGGTATGTGGGTAAGGGGAACCTCGGCACGCAAATCCCCCGTTGTTTCACCGGGAGCGGGTCGACGGGTCGAACAAGGTTTGAAACGGCTTGTTCGCCAACATTCTTAGGCTTGGAAAGGGCTGGGCCGGGCATGCCGGGCCAGGGAAATTGAACTCCTATTCAAACTGCCATGCATGCCGGCCTTGCAGGGTCATCCTTGTCTTCTACTCAAAGGTCCAAATAGACAGGAGTACACTACATAGAAGAAAGGGGTACGATAGCCAGAAAATCTTCAAACTAGCTAATTACCACGTTCAATTGCTTCGACAGAGGAGAGGGATTGGTGGGTCTTTTGCCACAGTCGGTTAGGCTGTTCGCTCGCTACCAAGCATTGTCACAGCAGCCAGCGCGGATGACATCAAGGCTGAGCTCTTCGGTCAGGGTGATCGTGATGCTGTGATTGCCCAGCGCAGGATCGAAAGACGGTCGCGGGATCGCGCTTTGCTACGTATGTCTGTTGTTTCGGCACCTTGGCCTCGCTGGTCGGCTGAGCGAGACCTTCCGTGATGGCTATGTGTTGTGCTCCGCTTACGGCCATGCTCGTAACTGTCTTCAATGGAAACGAGAAAGCTGAATTCCGGTTGTTGCACCTGTGTTTATGAGATGCCGGACTGGACGCTGTCGGCATCGGAAGAACAGAGCCACCGAACCGAACAATGGAGATAAATGTGCATGGCCCCGAGATATACATGGTGCATAGCGAGCTGTTGCATTCCTCTCCCGAGTCACATAGCCGGGGCATTCGTCGGATGTACCACGTGGGTGCTGAATCATTTATTTCTGATCGATACGGAATATTAATAACTCAACACTTTGTACCGAGGACGGCCCAGTGGCCCACTTGAAGCTCCAACTTCTCATTCACGTCTGCGTTCTCTGCCAATTGGATCCCTTCAAGGTGACCTCTCCGCTGCTGATATCCCCGCAAGCCTTGGGCACTCTGACGCTGTCTATCTCTTTCAAAAGAAAAAGGCAGCTTGGATGCTCTTCAGCGACAATTGTAATGCCCATTCATTTCAAGCACAGCCTCAAATCTAGAGACAGGAGCCCGTGACACAACTCATGTTGCCAAGTAAAATGCAACATGTATCTTCGACATCAATATGTCATGCTGGGCATACAATGTCAGATTATCATTTTCACGCACCCCGGTCAGCACTGGGCACTTACTTGAGAAATATGGTCTTGACGTCAGTGTAAGCCTCGATGCCCATCTGGAAGACGCCCGTCAGTCAGTCAGTGAGTTTTTCACCGCGTCACACACACAATAAAGCCAATGAAGATACAGATTGGAGAGACGTGACAGAAAACGTACCTTTCCCAACTCCCTGCCCCAGCCGCTCTGCTTCATACCACCAAAGGGTACAGTCACGTCAACCATAGTGCAACAGTTGATGCAGACTGTGCCTGCCTCCACTTTTGCAGCAATGCGCATCGCTCTGTTGACGTCCTGTGTAAAAACAGCACCTGCCAGACCGAACTCGGTATCATTGGCACGGTTTAGCACGTCCTCTTCCTCTTCAAACTCGTTCACCACGACCACAGGACCGAATATCTCCTCTTTGTATATCCTTGCAGATGGCTTCGTGTCGACGAAGATGGTCGGCGCAATCCAGCAGCCCTTTGAACAGTTTGATTAGCCACGGCGCCCCGTTGTTGACGACGATTGAAGGTGGGAACTTACCTTGTCATATATTGGTTTGCCCCCTGTCACGAGCGTGCCCTCGCGGGACCCGATGTCCATGTACGATTGCACTCGGTCAAACTGGACCTTATCTGCCAATGGCGGAAAGCGTGTATCGTCTGAATTTGCATCTTGCCCAAAGGCAGGCGTCATCTGTTCGAACAGGGCCTTAAGTTTGGCGACGAAAACTTCCTTGACGCCCTTTTGGACGTACACACGGGAGCTTGCAATACAGGCTTGACCACTGTTGCCGAGAATACCCTGCATGCACCACTGGGCAGCATTATCCAATTGTGCGTCATCGAATATAATACTCGGACTCTTGCCTCCCAGTTCCAGCGTGACTTTCTTCATGTTACTGGTCGAAGCCATCTGAGCGATCTTCTTCCCAGTTGCCGAACTTCCGGTAAAGGAGATCTTATCAATGCCGAGATGTGAAGCCAATAGAGCTCCAGTTGAGCCGGGGCCAGTAATCAGGTTCATGATTCCGTCTGGTGCCCCAGCCTCTTGTAAGATCTTGCCAAAGTAGACGGTGGTGAGTGGCGTCTTTTCGCTTGATTTCACAATCATGGTGTTACCAGCTGCGAGACAGGGGGCACCTTTCATGGCAATCATCACAAGTGGTCCGTTGAAAGCGTTCACGGCAGCGCACACGCCTAATGGCTCTCGCCTGGTCATTCTGAGGAAGCCGGTGCCTTCCTGCGGCCACGCTTCGCCAGAGAGCTTGTCACACCAGCCAGCGTAATCTTAAAGGGGGCGTGTCAATTCTTGGTTTATGTCCAATGTCATATTCGGGACTACTCACACCGGAAGACATTTGCGGCCATGGGCACCTCAAATCCCAGTGACTGCGCTACTGGCTTCCCTGTACACAGTGCTTCGAGGCGTGCAAACTCTTTCGCATGGGCTTCGATGCGATCTGCGATTCGGAGCAGGAGCGCAGCCCGAGTAGCAGACGAAGTCTCCTTCCAGAGTTTGAACGCAGCTCTCGCAGCATTGACGGCGTCGTCCACGTCATCTTTCTCTGCCACATGGAGCTCCTCTGTAACAGGTGTATTGTCCGTAGGCGTGTAGCACGACATGCGCGTAGCTGACTTGGAGTTGACATACTACTCGCCAACTCGTAAGTACGGAAATGGGTCAGGCCAATAGCGTGTGTGATTCTTACCTGCCCGTCAATGAACAGTCTTGTCTCGAAAGCCGGTATGGAACCCATGATGGCTGTGAACGCTGTGACTCCAAGCTAGGTGCTTCAAGTATGAAAGCAGTTACAACAACAGAGTTAGAATGGTGAAACGTAGAGTACTTCTAGACTCGACAACGACAACCTGGCGATGGAATATTGATTGTCAATCTTCCACCGACAATATCGGCGTTAAACATCGTGGCCGAATGACCAGCTTCTTCCAACGGACGTATGAGTCTCGCTACAGCTCGCAACGAACATGATTTCACTGCACTCACGGTGAATTTGCTACAGACTGCAGGAAGTACGCGTAAGGTAACAACAACTCGGATTTAGGGACTTTACTAACCCCAAAAGCGGAAGTGGATGCAATGACTCGCTCTGGGAGCCCCAACGCCGAGGTGGAGAAATGGGCTATAGTCCCTTAGCGCCTTGGCATTTATGCCCTATTTCGGTAGCGAATACTAATGTCTCCACGTTACCTGATATTTACTGTGCACTGTGCTATACGGGACCCAGTTAGGCCGATCAACATCCCGGTCTCTACGCGATTCATACTCCCACAGAGGAGACCATTCGACAAAAGTGCATGGAGAAAGGTGCGAAAGGTCGCGAAATGACTGTAAATTGTCTGTTACCTCTTCGAGACTCGGAGGACTGAGTCAGTTCCTCTTCACCTCACTTCCATCAATGGTAAGAGTCAGCTCCATTACAAAGTCGTGGGTTGGATGACCTGATTCTTGGCTGAGTATGGTGGGGGAAGAGAAGGTTCCGTCTTTTTGGACAACAGGTCTTGCCACAGTATAATACGCTCGATATTAAAGATGGACCGACCGCTGTTGAGTATTTGCAGTCTGCAAAGGCGCGATTCGTATCTTTTCGAAACATCACGAGCTTTGGCCTTTTCTGTTCCGTTCTCACGGGTGAAAAAAGCATGGCTCCTTCTGCCTTCCTCCTCAGCGAAGTGGCCTTTACACTCGTAAGTCTCGTCGCCGTGAGCATATCTGACGTCTCGATTACTGACTCCCGAACAGGTCCTCGTGAGTTTGGTGGGAGTTGTATTCTACAACCTCTTCTTCCACCCTCTTCGTCGATACCCCGGGCCAAAGTTGTGGGCAATCAGCAATATTCCCTGGAATTACTACAATCTCCGTCTATGTTTGCCGTTTAAAATCCACGAGCTTCATCAGAGATATGGTCCTGTTGTTCGAATCGGTCCCAATCAACTCTCGTACAACTCGGGGGCGGCATGGAAGGAAATTTATTTTGGCACCGGTACCCACGAGTACCTGAAGGACTTGCACCGAGGATTTGGCATTCCGCAAGACCCAAACCCTAAGGAATGGCCCATGACAGTCTCAGATACACCCAGGCACCGACGGATCAGACGAGCCCTCTTGCCTGCGTTCTCGGAGCGCGCGCTGCGTGATCAGTCTCCTCTACTCAACTCATACCTTGACATTCTCATCTTGAGACTTCGAGAGCGCGCCGGGAAGGCACCTGAGGATATCATCACCTGGGTCAACCGCTTCACCGTTGATGCCCTGGGTCATTTCTGTTTCGGACAGTCGTTCAACGCGCTGCAGGATTCAAAGACCCCAGACTTGGTCAATGTTCTGATAGACTCTGTCGCATACATTCCAGTCTCCCAATTTGCCCAGCAGTATCGTTTGCAGAGATTGCTGGCTGTTTTTACTCCTGCTGGCGCCGTTAACACAATGGAGGCGTTCAATCAGCATGCGACCGAACAGGTTACACGAGTCGTCGAGCAAATGAAGTCGGGGGTAGCATCATCTGGCTTGTTCTTTAGCTACGTCATGGAAGACAAGGAGGCAAAATCCAAGATCTCCCATGAAGAGGTGACCATTGAGGGGAGAATGCTGCTGACGGCCGGTGCCGAGGCAAGAAGACCCCGGTCATTGTGTTCACACGCTGTTGGCTAACTTTCATACCACAGACTACAACGTCAGCGATCTCCGGATCCCTCTACTATCTCTGCATGAACCCCTCGACGTACAAAAAGGCAGCCGAAGAAATCAGGTCGACCTTCTCCTCCGAGGACCAAATGACCAATGAGGCTGTCGCGGCGCTTCCATACACGAATGCTGTCTTGAAGGAGACATTCAGAATATACGTGCCCACTCCCGGGACGATCCCTCGTGTCACTCCGGCCGAGGGCGCTCAAATTCTCGGTCAGTACGTACCAGGCAAGACCCTGATCGGGGTTGCTCCCTACTCTTGCACCCGCTCGCCGGCGAATTTCCACAACCCGGATCAATTTGTGCCTGAGCGCTGGCTGGCGAGCCAGCTTGGCTCACCGGAGTATGAGCCCTACTTGAACGACAATCTGGAAGCTTCGCAACCGTTTTCGTACGGACCGCGCAGTTGTCTCGGAAAGCCGTGAGTCCATGGACTTCCTTACTCTCCATACCACTGTTCAATCACTGACCGAGCCAAAAAATAGTCTTGCTTGGGTTGAGGTACGACTGCTGTTGACCAGGCTGTTGTGGAATTTTGACTTCGAGATCGCTCCCGAGTCCAAGGATTGGATGAAAGCGCATCGCCCAACAGTTGCTTGGGTCAAGCCACAACTGATGCTGAATATCACGCCCGTGCCGCGGTAGAGTATTGCCTGCCGGAGTGAATGGTGGATTTCACCGAGTCCTTTGTTCGGTTGGTGGAAAGGGCTGGTTCGCATAAATTGGGAATTACATTGTCGATAGCAAATCCGATGCCATGTATTTTTCTCCCTTTCATCGATAGACGAACACGAGAATTGTATCTTCTAGGGGTTGAGGGCCCAGGCAAGCTCTTGAGTGACTCGGTGCGACATTGCTCTTGTATTCCACCCGACGACTCGTCGGCAGTGTTGTGCAAATAGATTTCATTCAATACCTGTAATATTCCAGGCCCTTTTTTTTTCAGTCTTGTTCGTATATTATCTGTCTCAAAGTTACGATAGGAGCGAAGGAGCCAGGTTATTAGCGTTATCCTATCAAAATATCTACTCATTAACCCTGCTGATTTACTCATGAGGATGCTCATTATCCACCAAGTCCCACCTCAGATGCCCACCACTACCTACTGTACCTCAGGCACCTACCCTCGCGAGTTTACGGAAAAATTCCATGGAGTTATGATGCCGCAGACTCCCACGGGTTCGCGAATTGTTGAGAGCGACGTGTTGGGATAGGACGAGGGAATGGTGACCCCGTACGAGCGGGTCGCCTCTTCTGCAAACCAAGAGAAGAAACTTGCCGCATAGAGAACTTCGGATCTTGCCTCTGCCAGAGTCTTGCCGTTCTCAGGACAAAGTATCACGGCGACTGCAAAGCGTCTCAACTTATACGTCGCATTGGTACTCCACTGGGGGGTTTTATTTTTGACTTACGATCTTCTTGATTGGCAAGGATAAGGTCGTACCAACGTCCCAACATGGCACCTCGAGCAGATGCTGTTGTGCCGTAAAAGAACCGCGGTTGCGCGTCATGGGCGCTCTGTATGGCATGTTGGAAGTCCTGCAGGTCGCAGTCGGCCACCTGGCCAAGGATTGTTGCCGTCGCCGGATCTGGAACCTGGGTGAGCAGCAGTCCACTGACCAAGAAGACGAACCATCATACCGATGACATTGAAAGTCTTCTGCTTCCTGACCCACAGTCGTTGATGAATGCGTCTGTGATGAACAAATCTGCATTTTTCAACTATTGAGAAGTTCAACTACAAGTCGACAAGCCCAAGCCGACACATAACTAACGCGCTGTAAGCGGTTGGAATGGCTCCCAGCCTGGTCCGCGGCAGACATCCGGGCTGGTGCCAAAGAAACAAGTGCTAGCCATCGGACGGCCTAATCTGGACCTGTACGAGTAGTTGGCACTGACATCGTCATTTACGTCCGTCTTCGATTGCCCCGCTCGTCTCAGCACCCCATGAGTCAGGCTTCAACCCAGGAGTTCGCAGGCTCTAAGGCAAGACTAGCTTCGTACCACAGTACGAGTACATACGATGTACATACTCCGCCCATACCCCAGAACTTGGCGACCCCGTGGGAACTTTTCGCGTAGTCAAGCAGCCCAGCCAATAGGATCAGATGCTCCATTTGCGCGGCGGGCCAATTTGCACTAAACTAACCATTTTGGGACAGAATCACTTTGTCATTGCCCCACCAGGACACCTGGAACAAACCCGCTTCATGTATTAGCAGAGTCCAACCGATTCTTACAAAGTACGCTATGCTTACAAGAGGAATTTTTCGCTCCACACGTCTGTAATCTGATTGCGATGCGTTTCTATTCGTATTCCACCCTTGTCTAGGTATTTAAGAAGCTGCAACTGCTCTCCAAGCGACGGTTTTTGGCCTGGGAGCCTTCCTCTCCGAGACGTTCCAACCCCCAGCACGTTAGTCACAGCCATTGAACCGCAGTCATGGACAACAAAGATGTCATCGTCCACTATGAGCGCGAGGCCGGGTCCGAGAGCTCTTCCAACGACCATACGAAGGAAGAGCACGCCGCAGCATGGGAGAAATCTTCCACGGACATTGCGCAAAAGGGAGCCCACGAAGATTCCTTGACCCTTCGTGAGGTGTTCACCGGGCGCGTGGTTCTCAGCATCTTGGTCTGTGACCCGTCAAAAATCCCCGAAGCTCATATCACTAAACTGTCATCAGTTCCTGGGCCTTGCTTATTCCGAAGCCATCGGGTTTTTGCTCTTCGCATCGTTGCTTGTGACGGAATACAACACTCATTTCAGTGGGCTTTCCCCTTTTCCCCCAAAGCTCAGCTGCTGGGTTTCTGTGCATGCGCTGACCGGAAAAAAGACTCGACAAATGGTTCATGGGTCCCAATCTCAGTCATCACGGCGGCAACTGTCATGTTCTCGATCTGGGGCAGATGGTCTGACATTCTCGGTCGGCGCTACATCTTTCTCATCGGTCCGTCAAGCCTATTCCCCCCTTCATAACAAGTGATTTTTGGCTGACTTGGTAGGTTAGCGAATGTGATTGGTGTCGTTGCGTCGATCGTAGCGGCCACAGCTCAGTCGATAAACGCGCTCATTGCGGGCTGCGTACTTGCTGGTGTTGCGAATGCAGGCAATCAACTTAGTATTGCAGCAGTGACCGAGCTGTTACCAAACAGATACAAGTCTTTTGGAATTGGTGAGCCATTTTTGGCCCATTATTCGTGCGTCAGGTCCTAATCACCCAGTGTATAGGCGTCACTGGAGCCTTGATTCTCCCTACTCAGTTTGCGCCCTTGATTGGTACGGTACCAGGTTTCTCAGTTGTGTGTGGACGTTCTACTAAACAAGACGCCAGCTGGGTCATTCGTCGATCATTACGCTATAGGCTGGAGAGGCTGCTGGTGGGTGATGGTTGGGCTCTGCGGGGTTGTCTTCATAGGCCTGCTGCTTGTGTACTTTCCACCGAAAGGAGCAGAGATGAGCGACAGCGAGGAACTCCACAAAGGCGTCAAATATGAGCTTCGTCACTTCGACTGGGTTGGTGTCATACTGTTGGCCGGGTCCTTGGTATCGGTGCTGCTCGGACTGCAGTGGGGAGGATCGCATTATCCGTGGAAATCGGCCCGTGTCATCTGCACCATCGTCATTGGGGGACTTGGACTCGTCGGCTTCGGCCTCTGGGAGTCACTGGCAATACCAAAGATCCCACTCATCTCGCTTGAGCTTATGAAAATGGTTCGAGGGTAAGTTTTTGGAAGATTGATGACGATTCTTGAACCGAGACTGACTGTTCTTTTTAGATTCGTTATACCGGCCATCGCCATCGCCACGTCGGCAATGTCTTACTATGCCATGAACATCATCTGGCCCCTGATCATCTCCTCACTCTTCACCACCAGCGCTCAGACTGCCAGCTATTATCAGATGGCCTCTCCGACAGTGTCGACCATTGTCAGCTTGATCTTCCCTCCCATTGCCCAGCGGATCGGTCACTACAAGTGGCAGGCTGTTTTCTACACTATCTGCCAGGGTGCCATCACGGCTGCCATGGCGGCGACCACCGAGCATACCAAAGTCATGTCGACTGCTTTCCTCGCCATCAGCGTTGCCTTCTTGACTTGTGGAACACTTTGTATGCAGCTTTGTCTAGCAACACAGGTTCCGCCGCGCCTCCTGTACGTCTCTCCCCGTTTCCATTTCACGACGTGTTGCTTTTTTTTTTTTTTTTTTTTTGAAAGTTGAACTAACAAGCTGGACAGTGGCTCCGCTTTCGGACTTGCCGGGGCTGCTCGTCAATTCATGGGATCTGTCGTGTGTAAGTATTTAATGCCTTGTTGTTGCCGACCGCCTGTAATGATGCTAAGTTTTCTTTCCTACAGCCGCGATATACATCACCATCCTGAACAATGGACTCACAGACAACATTCCGAAGGATGTGTCGGCGGCTGCCCTGGAGACAGGTCTTCCGCAAACCTCCCTCGTCAGTCTACTCTCAGCTCTCGGCACAAATGACCCGCCCGCCATCGCCGCCGTACCCGGTATCACACCTGCAATTCTGGAGGCCGTGGGCCGGGCAACCAAGAAAGCATATAGGGATTCGTTCAAGACCATCTTCTTTGTCTCGATCGCATTCTCCGTCATTTGCACGGCAACTGCCTGTTTCATCAAGGACTTCAACGACAAGAACACAGACAATCATGTCGAGCTGAAGGTCAACTCGGCTGATAAACAAGAGGAGCAAACTTCAGACAAGGCCTAGATAGGTTGCCTTGCGCCCGTGGGTGGATTTCCAGCTCCTTTGTGAGAGAGTAGCCGAGTTGGAAATTGGACTGGGTCAGGGACTGAAGACTGTAAAGTACTCGCGGTATTGAAGATATGTGAATAAATACCCTTGTAGCAGCAAATCCTACATATGTTCCAGTCCTGACTCTCTTGATTCTCTTGATTCGTGGTAAGTCGCTATTAATGTGGTGTTATATGGCGTGAGGTCGGCGGAAGGAGGAGGGGGGCCGATATTTCCAAGAGTGAGATTGCTCTGAACTGAATTTGGGACTATCAGCCCTCTAAAAACGCAGTTCTTCCCCTGAATGCCCTGCAGCATGTCCTACTCACCATTTACTCCGTACTTTTGCAGTTAATCGACCCCAGGTACAGGATTGTTCGCCGAGCGATGGTACGACCAGATGGGACAGCCCCTGACTCACGTGGGCAACGCGTTGCCGTGACACTTGACCCGATGTGGTACTCGGGCAATGAATCATCGTCACGAGAATGTTCTGGACCTACCCCAGTGCGGCGGTGCTTGTTTTCAGGAATTCCCCGCCAAAAAGGAACTCTCCGCACTGCGGGGGCTGGTTATCTCGACTCTGTTCAAGCTGTTGGACCCGTACTGAAGTACTGAGTGCTTATTACTCGTAGGGCACGAAGGTAGAACGAGTTTTTTGCTCTTGTGTAACTTCCCCCCACACCCCGGGACTACAACAGGTCTGAGAAACGTGCGTACTTCTACTGCTGCCGGACCTGCATTGCATCTCTTTGAATTATTTGTGCAATTGCAACCGCTGTCCTTTGGGAACATGTTCACCACTTTCCAGCAACATGAGTCCGGGTCAATTGATCTGACAGCCGTGGAGAAAAAGCGCCAGCGAGATCGACGCGCTCAACAAAAGTTACGCGAGAGACGAGATCTTCACGTCAAGGAGCTGGAAGAACAGGTTGCGCTATGCAAAGAGCATCATCATGGCGGTGGTCAGAGCTCTATTGAGGCGCTAAAAGAGGAAATAAAGGCTCTCAAGCACGAAAACACCACATTGCGGGCAAGGTGCGAGAATCTGTCTGCCTTTGCACGAAGAGTCCGGCAGAATTTATCACAAGTCACGGGCGGATCTTTGCCAGAGGGCGGGGATTCGTCTGTGGATGAAATGAACGCGACCCTCGAGGATCTAGGACATGACGCCGACCCGTTGGCCCGCGTCACAAGTGTACCACCAAGTACTAGAGCCCAAACCATTGCGGTGGCTGACACACGCTCACCGTGCGCTCAGCCTTCTAATCGACTTACTACTACCGCAGTTGTTGCGACTCCAGGCTCTCTCTCAGAGAACAGCATAGACTACTCGGCGTCAGTTATCAGAGCGGGGACCACATCCCAGCGAAGTGCCGGGCTTTTCTGCGACAGAAGCCTTGATTATAGGGCTCTGACTCAGTCTCCAGCGTCTGGTGACGCCGTTTCCCCGTTTCAAAGCTCCATTCCTCAAGTTAGAGCCGCTGGTCGCCGAACTCAGCTCGCGAGTTCTTGGGTGCAACGACTCCAGGACATGGAAGGTCAACTCTTGCCAGCAAGTGAGGATGTCGATAGCCATGCTCGCCGGTCACAGCCTCTGGACAGCAGGTCTCCGACTGAAGCCTGCAATTTTCCCGACACAAGCTCTCAATGGAATATACTGCCCAATGACGACATTTACCATCCTCTTTGCCTGGAGTTTGCGCCGTTGAGCTCCCTCACTGATCTGATTGTCGCGGCGCCACTGATTCCTGACCCTGCAGAACTCCTGTTTGGCTCACGACAGAATCTCCTGGCAAATGAAATACACAAATCCTGTCGCAAATCTCGCGTTGCCGAGACTGAGCGGTTAGCCAACGGCTGGCTCTTGTACGCCTTCTACAAATGGAGGTACTGCCCCAGCAAAACGACGTTCGACTTGCTTCCCGCATTCCTCCGACCAACTCCAATCCAAGTAACGGAGAGCCATCCAGCCTGCTTCGACATGATGTGGTGGCCGGCTATGCGCACGAACACTGTGCGAAGATACATGTTGAAGGATCCGTCTTTTGATCACCGCAGTGTCATGACGGCCTTGTCGTGTTGCGCAAGAGTGAGATGGCCATGGGGGAAGGAAATTGTGGAAATGGATCAAGATGGCCGGTTGACGATCCTGCCAGCTTTTCTCGAGACGTTCACTCGCCTGGATGGCTGGGGCTTGACTTTGGATTTCATAAAAGCGTTCCCAGAAGTCGTGGATGGCATGGACCTGGATGCCGTTTTATTCACGCTCGAATGACGCCTCGCCCTTGGGCGAGTCAGCATTGGAAATAGGCATGTGGATGCCCCCATTTCGGAGCATTGTCGTCCTATTGTGAAATGGGAGGCGCAGGGATTGCGCACTGTTCTTGGATTGCTCTGCGATGGACTATTCTGTTCTATTCTCAAAAAGGGTAGATCTGGTCCTTCTCTGCTGTCGGCTTCTCATCTTGACATCTGAATGCTTATGATCATTGGTTATTGGTGCACGAATTGACGGGGCCTGCCTTTGCTTCGTAGTCTCCCAAAAATCTGTCGCTCGAATAGTTAATGACGAAACATTCAACGAGACTGGAATATCTAGCGCTGACTATACCCTTTTCCTGACCTATTCGGGTTCTAATATTTTCCAAGCAAGCCGAGTACCAACTGGCTTGGGCGAATTGGGGACTTGTTTGCAACGATTCAGCAACAAAATGGAGCTTTGGAGGGTTGAGTCATTGATTGATTTCCTTTCCTTGTTTGCCCTCAATGACCTCGCAAACCTCGCCCCGTCTCGGATCCCCATGACGGGTCGCATTCACACTTCTCGTCCCGATGCAGGCACATTGTTCAAACTGAAACCGTCGATGCAAACTCGCTCAGTCCCGGAGTTAAGCTTGAAGAATCATCCTGGGAGGAAGACGTCTAACGAACATGTCCGAGCCTGGTTGCGGGGGAAGATACTGTTCATCTTCCGTCCCGAACTGACAATGGTCCCATGTGATTTTTGATCCTCATAATAAATCAAGCAGAAACTCCGGATTCTTTCTCTGTCCTCCCTGGACATGAAGACGCTGCGGGTCTCGTCGCCCGAAATTTCTTCTGCCTCGCGACTGGGAAGCGTTGACTTTTTTTGTTTCTTTCCGAACACGAAACACGCCAGGTTCAAACAGCAACTGCCCGCCCGCAGCATGTCGTATTTCACACCTCCCAACGGTGGTACTGATACTCGAAACGGCGCGGCCAAGGAGCTCAGTGGGTTTGGGGTTGAAAGAGACGCGCAAGACGGGCTCAGAATCGTCGTCGTGGGCGCTGGTATAGCGGGCTTGTCGGCGGCCATTGGTCTGCAGCAGCAAGGCCACCATGTCACTGTATGGCGATCTATCCCTCGAAACATCACCCATGGCCTAGTGGTTGTTGACTCAAGTGGGACAAGGTTGTAGAAAAGTCTGACCTGTCGAATGAGGATGGCGCAAGTGTCAATCTCATGCCTCATGCCAGCGGCATCGTTTGGCGGTTTGGTGTCTACGTGAATGGCAGCCTGGCTGCATACAATGGCGTATGTTACTCATTGCACTGGCCATGGCCTCCAGAGGGTGGCACGACTGAAATTCATATAGATGAGCGAGCAAGATGCGTCCGGAAATCCTGTGCAGCACATCGACAACACTGCAACGGCACAACTATGGCAACATGTAAACACCCTATCATGTCCATTTCTTTGACATGCGTACTGTCTTTCTGACTGGTCAAATAGCCCTGGGTTATCGTTTCACGCAAAAGTCTACACAATGCGCTGTTGGCCAGGCTGAAAGAGGCCGGACAGACCAACAACCACCCAATCACCTTACGCACGACAAGCAATGTTGTCAAGGTCGATCCGCTCTCCGCCTCTATCGAATTGGCTGGCGGTAGGAAGCTCCAAGCTGACGTTTTGATCGGCGCCGACGGCGTGGATGTAAGAAAACCCGGTCTTCACTGGGACTTGTTTGCTTGCAAAGTGTTGCTGACAGACTTACAGTCTACGATTCGGGCTGCAGTCGCAGGCGCGGATACAAAGCTGAACGACAGTGGGGAGAGCACCTATAGCTTTCAACTGAGCAAGAAGCTGTTGTCTGCAAATCCGAACTTGGCGAGATATGTCCATGAGCAGGGACAGGGGTTTTCCTGGGTTGGCAAGGGACGGCGGCTGTATCTCGTACGACAATGCTTTTTTTCGTTTCTAAAGACCGAGTCGTGGCTGATTGTGGTGTACAGTTCCCGCTTTCGAATGAGGCCGCGGTCAATGTCATTGCGACTTGTCCAAGCTTGCCACCAAATCGCGGTGAGTTGCACCCTTTCATCGGCAGGCTGTCTCTAGAACCACGAGACCCAGGCTGCACATATTTCACTCAAGGTCGTTTTGTAACTGATGTGATTGCAGACTCGAGCTTTGCGGCGGCAAAGAAGCAGTTGCTCGATCTGTTCGAGGACTTTGACTCAAGCGCCAAAGACATTATATCTCTGGCTGAAGAATCGACCTTTTCCGCGTGGAATCATTACGAGACTTCGGCCCCATTCCGATGGAGTCACGGAAGATCGATTCTCATCGGCGACGCTGCACACCCCTTGGGTACATCATGGATACATGGTCCAAGCCAAGCCCTTGAAGACGCTGCGGCACTCGCTGCGATCATGCCTGCCGCAACGTCGCCGGATGCGGTGTCATCTGCACTCCAATTCTTCGAAGAACTTCGACGGAGGCGCGTTGAAGAAGTACAGCGCAGTGAGCATCGCCTCCGAGCAATAAATGGGGTATCAACTCCTGGGCAGGAGACCGAATACGAAAGGTGAGTCTGCTGACCCATCTTGAAGAATGCGACTAATTCCGGCAAAAAGTTTCCAACGCACCCTGTTTGGACACGATGCCTGGGACTCAGCCAGGCAAGCTGCCCAAAGGTATTTCATCCAGCACAATCGCAAGAACTGGCTACGTCAACCCATCCAACTGGGCCTCTATCCCTCCCTGCGTCAACACGCCTCGGGCAAGATACGGAGGCCACAGGACCATGTCACCTGGACTCGCTATACGATACGATTTCGTACCTCACGCACCGTCCTCGACGGCTTCCTTCCCGAGGGTTTCAAATTCAGATCTCCAGGTTCTGTCGCCGAAGCCTCGTGGGCGAGTGGCAAGACAGATGGACTGGACTGGCTGGGAGGAGCCGGATACCACCATACGGCACTAATGCTGCACAATGTCGACTACACGAAGAAGAACGGTGAGGTCCTCCATGGCATCTATCTTGTCATGATGATCGAGGATCAGACGGACGCCATTCTCGGCGGTCACGACGACTCTGGAATGGCCAAGTTGTATGCCGAAATTGATTTCAGAAAGATCGACGACAAAGCCCTCCTCACCTTCTCCTGGAGAGGCAAGACGTTTGTGGAAATTGGTCTCGATGGTCTCGCCGCGACTTCGGCCTCCAAAGGCCCAGAACAACAGGCGACGTCCGGCTCCGTGATCCCAAAACTTCCACCAGAGACGGGCATTATGTATGAGCGGTACGTGGGCGCGGTGGGACAGCCCGGCGTTGCCGATGCCCAGTACCCAGTGTATACTCCATTCCAGGGCGGTGGTAGCGGGGTGAAGACAAAGGTCACGAAGACGGAGGTTGCTACTGGAGGCTCGGTGACCTATTTCAGAGGCGACGAGCTCACCCTTCCTACGTGGCATGGTTATGTCGATCGCTTTGCCGAGTTGCCGTTCTACGGCTTCGTCAGTGGCTCGGTGGTGCAAGGCACGGGCGTCGACGACAATCGGAATGTGATGCGGATTGAATAAGGGTAATATATTGCCTGGAGTAGGCCAACACCGGCATTTTGACTACATGCCCGTCGGAGTTGGGGAATAAAAAATATCGCATACGCGCTGTCGTTACACTTGTATTTCCTATCCTTGAAAATAACCCTCGTGTGGCTCTATTGATGCTATCATCCGCACTACCTTGGAAAAGGCTGGGCTGGAAGAATCTCAACATGCAAGTACAAGGCAGTCAGTGTATTGGGTAGGGAGCCTCTGCATCACTACGAATCAGTCGATGAGATTCCCGCAGTCGTTGCTCTCTCTCTTTCCTTCGTGAGGCACCCTATATCACTGGCATGGAAACTCGGGTTAAAGGTAGGGTCTTTGTATAGTTGATCTTCACGGTCTACGGTTGACAATCCACGGTCGAAACCCTGTATTTTCTGCCATTTAGCCACCAGCCTTCGCAAGAGCGCAATCGAGGCCGACCCTATTCGAAACGCAGGAGTGGCTATTTTCCCGGCACCCTCTGCCACATTGGCTTATTGCCCAAGGTCGGAAAGTCCAAAGATTGCGCTTTGCCAAGTCACGAGTCCGGGCTTGTTGGCCCAAAGGAGTTGGCGTGAGTGCACTAAGCCCAATATGTCAGTCGTGACTTGACTCAACGTCGGTCAACGGCACTGATTCATTCCCGTCTAGCTGAATGCGGATACAAGAACGCTTAGCCCTCAACGTTACCTGACTCCAAGATGGCCACGACATCAAGCCCGAACCGCGTTTTGCGAAGGATGTACTCAGCACTCATGCTCGCCTGTGGAATCAGCACGGCACCCACTCACGTTTCTGTGGGGATGGGATTGAAAAAGTTACCATGACGAGATATATAGTCTTTATATCCATGCGGGTGAAGGGATAAATCGCTGCAGGTAGCCACACGTCCTTTTACCATGGCCACGTTTCCTTCCATCGAGAAATTGTCCACGGCCAAGTCCGATGCCGAGTTGACCCACGAAGCCAGAGGTCTGAATGCAGTCATCCGCTTCCAGAGCAGCCATGAAGCCGTCGACTTCGTCTTCGCCGGGTCTGGCGTGAGCGAGGTCCGACAGTCCCAGGGAGAAGCAGCCGTGACGCTCGCGGCAAGCGATGACTTCTGGTCCACGGCATTTCAGCTTCAGGAGAGCGGGAGACCGTGGCCCGGCTATGAGAGTCTCACCATGGGCCAGACCACGGGCCTGACGACGACCGGCGACTTCATCGGGGTCATTGCGCCTTACTCTTTGGCACTCCAGAGGTTGTTCTTCGTCTTTGTACAGGCTGTCCGGCCCCTGAACCGTCGGCCATTTGTCGAAACATTTCGCGACAGCGACAATGCCGTCGGTCGGTACGTGTGGGTCAAGGCCAACGGCCAGGAGGCGCGCATGTACTACGAGGAGGCTGGGACCGGGACGACTCCGCTCCTTTGTCAAGCGACCGCCGGTGCCGACAGTCGCCAGTATCGCTACCTCCTCGCGGATCCCGAAGTCCAGAAACGCTTCCGCATCATCGCCTACGACTTGCCGTACCACGGCAGATCGTTGCCCCCTTCCGGTGACCGCTGGTGGGAGAAGATTTACAGCCCAGACCTGGAGTACCTGATGAACTGGGTGGTGGCGTTCTCAGACGCCCTGGAACTAGAGCAGCCATTCTTCATGGGCTGTTCCGTCGGCGGTCAGTTGGCGCTCGACCTCGCCGCGGAGCACAACGACCGCTTCGGCGCCTTCATCTCACTCAACGGATGGTACGACGTGCCCCCGGCCCTGGCCAGCTTCTCCAACGACCTCTTCCGCACGCCGTCCATCTCGCCCCACCTCTTCTCGGCCAACATGATCGGCGCGTCGGGCCCGATAGCCCCGGAGGCCAACGTCCACGAAGTGCAATGGATATATGCCAGCAACTACTCGGGCGTCTATGCCGGCGACAACGACTATTTTGCGCGCGGGCACGATCTCAAGCGCAACGGACACAAGATTCGCCAGGGCACGAAGCCGGTGTTCCTACTGTGTGGCGAGTACGACCACGCCGCTCACGACCAGGAGCACGGCGCGCCCGCGGTGGCGCGCCACATTCCAAACGTCGAGTTCATCGTGTTGGACGGTCTCAGCCATTTCGCCATGTCCGATGATCCCATGGCGTTTCGCGAAGCACTGATACCCGTTCTGGACCGCATCGTGGAGCAGAAGGACAAGTTGTGACGGGATGGACTCCGCTGATGAGCACCGGAGTATCCTTGGTACATGGTATAATGGGGAACATGGCAACAAGTGGTGCTCTCTAAATGGTTAGGAGCTCGCCAGCGACATAGTTAGTGACAAGTAGAGTTACTCACCTACGGATACGCTAGCTTCTTATGCATGAGCTTCCGGATCGCACTCACCACAACACTACATGCAGGACAACAACCGCTTCGAGACAACCAGGACGTCACCAATGTTGCTCAGTTTCGCAAGTATCTCTACCGAGACGACGATGTTATGGCTTTGAAAGGTACTCTGAGAATTACCCAACATGCCTGGTGCGGTCAAAGCACATAGAGTCAAGAGGATCGTCTCACGTCTCACAAGTGCATAGTCCCGCCAAAACGAGGATTATGCCAATCAATTGGCTTGCCCTTTCGACGTGGCCCCGTGACACGTCTCATAAATAAGCCAATCATCCATCTCCTGGATGCCTTCTTGATGATGACTTCGGACCGGAAAACTCTTGCGACGTGCAAGCCTGACAGCCAACGAAGCTGGAAGACCAATGACGATGACGATGACCAGGACGCCCGCCTGCCCCCCTACAGACAGCCAGGGAACCCCGGCCCGCTCCCACCAGGCGGTATTCCCCACTGCCAACAGCGAGAGTAACGCCGCGTAGCCCATGGAGACGGCGGGGACTCGAACACAGGGGAGAAGCATGTCTTCGTTGACTCGAACGGATCCCGCCTAGCCCATGGGCGTCCACAACAACAATCGACAAGGTTTGATGAAGGCGGACGCTCTCGTTCTAGTGGTTCCGCCTCGCGCTATTATAAAACCGGCAATCTCCACGGCCAAGTCGTCCCGCACGATCAAGTTGATCTGCATGTTTACATGGAGTTGGGGCGCCCCGGGAGGGGGGGGGGGCGTCGCTTGACTTCAGACTCTTTTCGTACACGTTGTCAAACTCAGCCATAGAGCTCGTGGCCCATCGTGATAGGTATATATCAACCGGTGCAGGAATGTGGACTTTTCAGATAGCGGCGCGGTGACGAGGCCTGGGAATAGTCGGAGGACTCCGTGGCCTTTTTGTCACAGGCCAGGCACATCTAGTAACACACCTATCGTTGTTCATGGACACAGTATGCTGATTCATTTCATGTATTCAACTTGTTTAGAAATGCATATCATTACAGAGCCGCCTGCAACACGTCCTGGCCGCCTTGGATATCGCTCTTGCTCAACATCTTGCCGTGTCTCATCAGCTCGGCCGACTTGACCATGATCGGATCCATCATCATGCTGGCCATGGCCACCACCGTGTCGCCCTTGCAATAGTATGCCGCAAACTTGCTGTTCTCGGGCTCGCCCTTCAGCACCAACTCGTCCCACCCGTTCGCCGTCGAACCACAGTACCTCAACTGACTACCGAGCGCCGACCAGAAGATGGGAATGAACGGTTTCGGTTTGCTGCCTGGTTGAGCGATCAGCTGTCCCACAGTGCGACCCTGGTTCTGCGCGACGTTCCAGTGTTCAATGCGCACGGGGCTGCCGTTTCCTCCGGGTCCGTGGTAGGGGTACGTCGCGATATCACCGATGGCCCAAACGTTTTGCAGTCCCTTGACCGCAAAGCTCTCATCGACGGAAACACTGCCGTCTTTCTCCAGTTGTACTTTGGGGTTGTTGCGAAGGTACGTGGTTTCGGGGAACACGCCGATTCCCAAGATTACGAGATCCGCTTCTAGTTCGGTGCCGTCTTTCAGCTTCACGGCACCCACGGAGCTGGCGACCTTGGGTGATGGTAAAGCCGAGTCGACGCCGGCATTCAGGTAGAACTTGGCGCCATTCTTTTCGAGACTGCGCTGGAATATCTTGCCCACCTCGGTACCCATGACCCGTTCGAGTGGTGCGGATTCCATTCCCACAAGGCTTACCGAGTTTTCTTTGGCGAGCGCGTTTGCAACTTCCATCCCAATAAAGCTGGTGCCGACAATGACAATCTTCTTGCCCTTGTCGCCCACGGCCTTCATGATACTTTGCACGTCGCTGACTTTCCGCAGCAGGAAGATGTTGCTCAACTCGTTGTTCTTGAAGCCAGGGAGGGGTAGTTGACGTGGTGTGCCACCTGTGGCAAGGATGAGTTTGGTGTATGGGAGAGGTTTCCCGGCCTTGGTTTGGACGGTTTTGCCGTCAAAATCAACAGCCGTGACTGTATCCGAAACGAATTCTATCGAGCCTTCCGAGTACCACTGTTCGGGCTGTAGATAGAGCTTCGACTCGTCGGTTATCAGGGCCTTGGAGAGTTTCGTCCGGTCGATCGGGTAGCCTTCATCGGTGACGACCGTGATGTGACCTTTGTAGCCGTGTTCACGCAGTTTGAGAAGGGCGCCGAATGTGCCTGATCCGCTATACCAGAAGTGAGCGAGTTGCTCCTAATGGGGAAAATTGAATCAACAACGGAACATACCCTCCGACGATGACTAGTTTGTCTGGAGAAGAGGGCGTGGTCTTGATATTGACTGTTCTCTTTCCACCTTTGATGTCTGCCTCTTTTCCCTTGACATACACTCCACCGTCCTTCTCAACAAGATCGAAGGCGTTCAGCGACAGCGGAGCAGGGGCGTCTTCGACGTCACCGGTGCGCGCATTGAAGCAGGCTGTATTCCAGGTTAGGATCGAACGCCTCAATAAGTAGTGATGTCGCATACCTCCGTGCCAGGGACATGTCAGTCGTCCCTCGGGCGTCAAGACACCCAACTTCAATGGCGCCCCATAATGCGTGCAGTTGGCATTCACTGCGTGTACCTGACCACCAACTTTACACAGGAGGACTTTGCCGCCTTCGATGCCTTCGACTTCGACTTCCCTCTTCTCAAGATCCTGCAAGTCAAGCTTAGCGAGATCCTTGAGTTTGAATTCCTGCGCCATCCTGAGGGTGTTGCTCGAGAAGGTTTTGGCAAGTAGTGACGGTCTATTAGAGGTGAGGGGTCGGCCAGGTCGGGGGACAGCAGACAAGGAAACAGTTGGAGATAAGAGAGGTCTAAATGAGCCAGGAGACACGGAGAAGCAGCGGGCAGTGGATCGGCTAAACATCAAGTGTGAAAGTCCGGGTCGCTGATAGAGAGAGGTGACCTGGGGAGAGACCGTGGGTGGTCAGAGGTCAACAATGGCCAGGAGAGAGAGCGAAGGAATACCAGACTCGTCGCTTTACACGTGGATGATGATGCGGCCATTGTTTCGAAATGGTGAGCGCAGCGTCTCTTCTGCGTGCCTGCGGGGACATTCCATTGACTTGACTTGGTGCTTGCGTGCTTTGCTCATTGCGCGCTGTAAGAGCCAAAAAAGTGCATTGCGTCACTCCATTCGCCCCGCTGATGCCCCGAGGATCCCAATAAACATACTCGGCCAATCATCGTGAGGCGATTGTTAAAGCCCTCTACATAGTATCAAGTATCACACAAATATAGAAATCTTCAGGTACAGGTCGTCAGATCATTGGCACATAGTCCCCGCGTCCTTCTACAAGTCCAACTTTGCTGGGTACTAGAGAGGGGCTCTAATAAGTCACTCGATGCCGCGCCGGCGTGTGTCCGGAAATCCTCGAGCCAACACTTCCTTCCCGGCTCAGCGATCGCCTCAACGCTCCACTCATCACTGCGGCCGCGTCGTCTCCTCCCAGTGACTTGAATCGACTGCTCTCCTGCGCCCGCTCAAACTTTGTCCGTTCTTCCTCCAGGACTTTCCGCTCAGCTTCTTCGTCGAGGAGGGTGCCGTCAATCTGCAAGGACCACTTGTGCCTGTCATGCGCCGGAACTATTTCTGTGTCCGCCACGCGGAATTTCAGCGTCGACTTGATCTTCGTCCCACTGGCGTCTGCAAAGTACCCGCCATCATCTGCCAGTAGAGCATGTGAAGATGAATCCACCACCACCGTGGTGGCAGTTTCCTGTGTGTTGTGTTCCTCATTTTCCAAGCCGTCCTCATCGCGTAGTCGGCCCTTTCTGCCCTTCTTCTTGGCCTTCTGTAGCTGTTCTCTGCTCGGCCCGTTCCATTTCCATTCCGGAGGGATACGGCTCTTGCCAATGGCCGTCTGAAAGTAGTTGTAGCTCACCAGGCCCACGAAACCCTCCGACGTGACGTTCGTCCATCCGTATAGCTCGTCGCCTCTTTCGGGTCTGAATACGAGAAACGTAGCCGTGAGCCAGACCCAACACACACCAAATTCGTCGGCCGTGTTTGCAAGTACATCGGCTTGTGCCTCGATCTCGCCGTTTTGGGGAGGTAGGAGAGGCAGGTTGATGCCGGAGTTAGGTTGGGCGGATAAGACGGCGTCGGAGAACCCGAGAACGATGCCTTGCGCAGGAGGAAAGTATGTCAGAAGCAGAGGCGCCAGGTGCACTGCAAGCACCGATGACTTGGCAGATTCGAGTGAGACGGCAGGTATCGAGAGGTAGAGTGAGAGGCGGGTAGAGTAGAAGGAGCTAGGATCTTCGGATTCCAGCAGCTTGAGTTCTGCTTCTTCCTCGACCTCTGCATCTGAACCATCCACGACGGCTGGTTCTGCCTCTGTAGTCTGTTGCAGATCTTCCTGAAGCCCTTCCCCATCTTCTGATCCCAATTCCTGCGCCACCAACGCTTCCTCTTCATCTCCTACCCTCCGTGCAGCGGCATCGCCCTCGTTCTTGGATTTCTTGCTCTTCTCCTTCTCCCCCTTCTTCTTCTTTTTCTTCTCCTTCCGCTCCGCAGGAGGTTCTATCTCAGCAACTGCACTTGCTGGATGTTCCGCGACGTCCTCAGTCCGCGGCTTCTTCTTCTTTTTGGAGGTCTCGATGCCTTCGGGGTCGCGTTTTCGCTTTTTGAGAGGGCTCGACGATTGTGCATCCTTCACGGGGGTCGATTTTGTGGTGTGGCTGTTTTTGACTTGGACGGACATGGCTGGCGCTTTGTAGATTTCACCCTCGTACACCAATGCCCAGGGTATCTGTGAATTGATGCGTTTGCGCTGGGACAAAATTTTGTTTCCGCAAGTCGGAGCGCGGACTTTATTTCGCCGATGGCTGGCTTGGCATTGCAGCCTCGCAGATCCGCAGCCTTGCGCTCTACATGTCTCCATAAAGTCACATGTCTGAAGGCAGAATGAGAGTATGGGACACGGTACTTTTACTAGCATTACTCGCTCAAAGCCGAAAAGCCTTGTAGAGAAGATGCGACTGACGTGAAGACAATTACCCGTTTTGCCTTGAAAGATTCACCAACTGCTCTTCAGTCTACCGTGATACTGTATGTGTATTCCTCATCTCGACTGGTACGTATCGCCGAGTATTAGACCGAGAAAATCGGTTGCTGTCAGTCCTTCCACCGATATTGAAAGACCATCAACAGTATCTCCGGTACATCCATCCCATAGCCTCAACCCCGAAATAGAGAGTCAGTCATGCCCTGCCAGCCATGCCACGACCCTAACCACACTTCCCCAGACCCAATTCGAAATATCCGTTTCAGCGTAGACACACATTGCTGCTATTCGTCATATTTTGGTAGCGCCGAAGCGTCCTCCCGCACTTCCGTGACCATCATCCTGTCGTCCTCTCCTTCGTCGTCACTGACTTCAAACTCGCTCGGCGGAATCATTCCACCGCTGCTGGTGGCCAACTCGTCCAATAGAACGTTGACGTCCATGTCGGCTGCAGTCATTGTCATATGTTGGCTCTCGCCATCAAACGAACCACCCACCGCCCGTCTGTGTTCCTCTGGGAGAGGGGTCTTCAACAGCATAATCAACAGGCCCACGTCATAGCAGATCTTCAGAGCTGCCGCTATTTCAAATGGCACCCACCACGTCTGCTTACTCCATACGAGCCCGGTGACCACCGGGCCCAGACTCGCAGCCAAAGTTCTCACAAAGTTCAGCGTGCCCATGACCTGGGTCCTTTCGCGAGGTAGAAATGCAGCGGCGACAAAGGCTTCGCGAGGAGCTTGATCCATGGATCCCAATACCGCGTCAGCTAGCAGGAGGATGAGTAATAACTGCCAACCGGAGGCTATGAGCCCGAGCGGGACGAGTGCCAAGAACAGAGCGCTGGGCAGGTGCGTGCAGACCATGGCTTTGACGAGACCCAACCGTCGGGCTACGGCAGCGCTGAACAGATTCGAAAAGCTTGCTGCGAGCCACACAACGCTGAGCGCATAGCCAATCCGGTGAGTCAAGAACCATCGGCTGCGCCAGGACATATACCAGCTCATTACGGTGACGGGGAGCATGCCTGCGGCGAATGCGTTTAGGCCAAACAGGAAACAGAGACGTAAAAGGATGGGCAGAGAGGAACGGGAGACTTTCCAGGGCGAGCTCAGTGAGGCGCGGAGGCGGCGGGAGAACGAGTCTGGGGGAGAAGGCTGGGTCGTACGGATCGTGGTTCTCACATTTGCTTGCTTCGGGACCGAAGAGCGACGGGGCATGCCATCCAGGAGAGGCCTTGTCTGCTCGGACGAAGGACTACCGCCTTCATCTGTAGCGTTTGTCGTCGTAGTGGGAGCCCAAGAATATTGCGCAGCCGCACTAGCTTCGCAGTTCTTGCTTAACAAGAATGTGATGGAAAACTTGACCAGACCAATCATTGCGTAGAGACCAAAAACAGGAGGGTATGTCTCTTTCCAGTCTCGCTCCATATAGGTCCGTTGGGCATAGGTCAGCCATCCTGTAACAAATAGACCGCAGGCCATTGCCAGAGTGGACGACACGGCAAACCAGGCGTAGATATCGGTACGAGCCTCGAGGGGGGAAAGTTGGGCAAGGATTGCTTCCTATGAGGAAAAGAGGGTTAGAAAAGTGGTCCAGTTCTGTGTGCTTGCTGTGTGTGCAGTCAGTTTGGGGACACTGAATCTCATACATACTTCGACAGCACGAAATGGTCCGACTTCATGTGCTCCTGGGGATATCACACCCACAATAGCCGCGAACAAAAGCAGATAGTAATTCTTGCTCAGTGCGAACACCGTCCCGGCAAAACTCATTAGCAGAGATCCTATTAGCAACACACGTCTTCTGCCAATCTTGTCAGCCACGATGGTCAGCCCATAACTGATCGCCGCATCGCCCAGCAACGTCAGTGTCATGAATGTGCCCGTCTTTTTCCAATCAACCCCGACTTGAGTGTACAAGAAGATGGCCAGGACAAGGGCGGCGCCACCATAGGCAAACATGCGAAGAAAGCGAGTAAGCAGAATCAGGTATATGTCAGTACTGCCGTAGGTGGAGATGGATTGAAGGCCCGACTCGCGGTTGAGCCATTGGACGAAGGCGGACATTGTGGTCGGCATATTTAGAAATGAACGAGAAAGACGATGACCAGTTCAAGTTATCGCAAGGCGTGGTATAAGTGCTTCAAATGGCACACCTCCAGAGCCACAGCTCTCTTCCTGCAACCACCGGGAAGGCTGCAAAGGGAAACTAAGTAATGACACAGAGACGGGACGAGGGAAGATGCGACAAGGTTGTCAGTTTTGTATGCTGGGCGCCGCAGGTAGACCTGCAATGCCCTGCGCAGGGTATCTTGCGAACAATCAATCAATCCAAGCTGTGAGCAACGATCACTTACTCAGATGGGCAGTCCCCTCCATGCCAGTAGCTGTTCTCCGCAGCGGGATGGATCGTGGGCGATTGGAGTAGAGATTGGAGTGCGGGATGCGCTTGAAAGGCCCTACTTGATAGTTCGAGGGTTCTCGTTTGCTGTGCTAATGTTCTTTCCGCAAATGCCATGCAGGCTGATCGTCATGATACGATAGAGGGTGCCATGTGAGTGGTGGAGTGCTCCCCGAGCCTGGGATTTTGTCGGAAGAAGCTGCCGCTTGAGAGCCGACCAATTATGCGCATCCCTTGGGGTTTCCAGCCTTTGATGAGAAATGTGGAGGATTCCATTTGTAGTCGAGATTGATTCCACGAGGTCATTGAAGTTCAAACTCCTGCCTTTGGGGTCAACGACTGTGTGAAGAGAGGAAGAGAAGGAGGAAAAGTCTTTGAAGCGCACGTGCCAGTCAGTGTGTCAAGCCTCATATAAAATGAGCCAAACATTGAAGGGGATCTCTCACTTATAAGTGCTCTCTCATGACCCCTCTCATCCTTGACCAAAAGGTCGGCTGCAGGCACATCCACCCTGACAGCACACATGGTATTACCCAGGCATGGTGGTCGCATCTGCTTGGGATTGACTTAGCTACCGCCACCAGTCACGTTGCTCGTGCCAAGCCTCACGTGATCCTGATTCAACATTGAAGGGAACAACATTCATCTCTCTCTCTCTTTTATGTCCCTCCCCTGGACTAACTGACAGTAACCTTGAGACTTGCATAATATCGATGACTCTACCTGACCCTGAGTAGACCTCATCTCCTGCACTGACCACGTTGAGGATGGAAAAGCTTCGTGGTCAAACATACCAGGGCAAGTGAGAAGACCAACACGACCCCATTACAGAGACCTTGGAAGTATGAATCTGCTACACTCAGGTGTCTTGCCTCACTTAAAGATACGAGCAAAGGAAAGATAGTGGACTAAGGACTGACTTCCTCGGGCTGCAGTTCTGGTGCCTCAGTCTGTACCGGTAAGTGTGGTGTCCTCCAGTGAAGTCCGGTCTCGAGAGATCCGTCAGAGTAACTGGCACCGAGTTAAAGTGGTCAAGTGGACTCATTGTTGTCATCGCAATCCCTCTGGTACTCGCAGAGTCAGGTGCTTGAGTGTTTCACTCGCCTCGCGTGTGACTATGGCAATCGATATGCTCACGGGGAAGGAGCCCATTCTACTGTCCATTTCCCTCGTCGAACCAAGAAAATACCTGACGAGCTTGGTATCAACTGACATGCGCTATACCTCTTTATTCTTCTGCACGTGTGTTTACATTGAAGGAGTCAAGGGGCCGAGAGTCGAGGTTTGCGGCCCCGACTTGAGCTGATTCGCAAGGAGTCTTGCCTTTGACACAGACCGGTGGTCAGTCGACCCCTTCCAAGGCCGAATGAGAGCACGACCATTCAAGGCCATACCCTTTGTCGGTTAACGGACATGTCTATGTGGAGGGACATACTTACAGCTTACCCGTCCTGTGTATAGAGTGCGCATTCGGAGTTTGTCCACCCTCCGTGTCAATATGGTTGACTCGTCCTCACTACCCACTAGCACCGGCGATGTGTTCTCCCGACTATAGAAACTAGGTTAGTTCAGAGCATCCTCCCCACAATGATTGTGTCCGGGTGCGGGCGACTCCAGGTTGTTCGCCGATCTGCTCCATATGGGGGAGGTAGTTTACCCCTGTTTCTTACGCCACAGTGCCACACGATATTACATATGTCCGAAGAGACTTGACCAGCACCGCACAGGTACTGCACAGATGACATTGTGCGCTCCTTTGCGTCCATATTCCCCTTCATACGAGAAATTGCTAATTTCCCAGCGATTTTTAATGAAACAAAAGTGAGTACAATGTTTCTGAGGTAATAGACTCAATGTCACTATGACCGTTTATTGTATTGAGAAGGCGGAGTCAGAAGTGCGGACGATCGTTGAAGAATTTTTCTCAAGTCTACAGGGGATGGAAAAGTACAAAGAGCTGTGTCGTCCCAGCCTGGAGAAGACTTCCCCAGATCACAGAAGTCAGGATCGAAGGCGCCTCCAGAGATCGTCTATCTCAGTCAAACACGTCCGGCCAGCCGCAAAATGAAGAGCTTCAGAACCCCTGTCCTTCTCCCAGCCTTGTTGGCCCTGGTGCCTTGCGCCTTATCTCAATGCTTCAACGACACGATAACCTATTCCTCGACCCAATCGCTCTCGAGCACGGTCCAATTCACTTCTTGCGACGGAGCGGCGGACGGCCCGCGGGTGTTCCCTATCGACCTTACCTCTTATGATTGGTGGTACTTTGACACTGTCTCCGACGATGGGACACAGGCCCTCACGATAGTGTTCTACACGGCTTCATTCCTCGGATTTCCGAATACGCCTGCTCTGCAAGACATACTGAATGTCGGCATTACTGCAACCTTTCCCAACGGCACACAAGTGAGCACGACAGCTCTGGCAACATCCGTGACGGTTCATACCATCGGAGATGGAGCTTCGGGCAACTGGACTGGGAGTGGATGCAGCTTTACCGGCACACCCGATCTGACCCAGTACGCAATTACTATCGATAACCCGTCCTTGGGCGTTTCCGGCACCGTCGACTTTATCTCGGTAAGTTGCTTTCCTAACCTTCGGCCGACAACATGGAGTTGCTAACATACGTAAAAAAAGCGTGGTCCTGGACACTACCCTTGCAGCCCTCTTGTTGCTGGGGCACAAGAGCAGATTATGCCTCACGTTGGCTGGGCGAACGTCCTTCCTGCTTCGGATGCTACTGTCCATATGAATTTTGGAGGCACACCCATGGTCTTCAACGGCAACGGGTATCACGACAAGGTATGTAACCCAGCCTTTGCCCCCATGTCATTCTTTGCCAGCACATATTGATATCGTCCAACTAGAACTGGGGCGACATTCCCTTCACGAGTGCCGTCAGCAGCTGGTACTGGGGCCACGGTACCTTTGGAGAATACAACATGGTCTGGTACGACGCGCTGGATCCCAAAGGCACGGAAACCGTCAGTGGCTACGTCCTGAAGAACGGCGAGGTTGTCGGCTCCACCTGCGCGCTCGGTACCGCAGGACTTCAGGTTCGACCGGTCGGCACGCCGTATCCGCCGACCATCCTCACGCCGGACCCGGAGCAGTTTACCATTGTCATGAAACTGAACAACGGAGACATTCTGAACGCCACCGTCACCAGCTACAACAAACAGGTCGACTCGTCCGCGTACTCTCGCTGGTTCGGAGATATTTCCGCCAGCATCAACGGGGTGCAATCATCCGGTTCGGCCCTGTGGGAGCAGTTCAAATTCAGTCTCTAAATGCTTTTGTCCCTATGAAAGTCCAGGGGTCCACGGGCATGTTGAACAAGGCCCATATGTTTGGTGCTGTTCTTTGGGAGAGTGTCTGGGGGAGACACTTTCTGTTTCGTTGCATATTTACTTTCGCTATTTTCGTGTCCAACATTTGTCCTTTTGTTCTTCAACATCTTTCTTATTTTTCTTCTTCTTGAGACCACTTTTTTTTGGGAGAGGTACCTCACTCTCATGGCATTGCACCTAGGTCTACTCTGTCCGAAAAGTATTTATCGTGGTTTGTTTAATATTTAGTCTATATGAAATTAATCAAATGCACAAAACGCAAAAAAAGATCCTTGCTTTCGTTCATGTGGGGTTTTTCCCACTCGCTCTGCCATATCTTCCTGCTCTATCTATTTCAGTATCCGACTTTCGGACTTGCAGCCTTTTGAGCTTTTGAACCCCATATCCTGTACAGCAGCCATGTCGTCATCAAACGCAGACACGGGGAATTACAACATCTAGCTGGAGTCCTGGGCTTTTCAAAACAACGAAACATCTCGATTCTTTTTTTTGCTTCTCACGCCCACACAGAAGAAGAAGACAATACAGACATTTCTGCGTTCGAGGGTGCTGCATGGAGTTGGAAGAGGTCAAGAATTGGGATAGATTATGTATGTATAAGGTATGCTCATGGGGCGCTGATGAGCGGATCATGATTCTGACGTCGAGGTCACCTGTTTTTCCCCCCTCTGCGTTATTTTTCCTGATCTCCTGAGCTTCCAGGTCTTCAAGCCATCCAGGTCATCGTGTTCCCTTCTCTGCCCTGATCCATACGACATTCCCCGTCTTATGACCCTCTCCAGATAAGTAAGTCCGTGAGCGTCAGAAAGCACGGGGGGGGAGAGAGGCAACCCCTTAATTGCCAACCTTGGCGGCGATCCGGTTGGTCATGTACTTCTGCATGTTGTTGACGAAGCAGCACGCGACGATGGAGCAGACGCCAAACACCAGGCTGATGTACCAGACGTACTTGAGCGCGTGGGCGTAGGCCCAGCGACTGCCGACGGTGGCGGCCTCGACGATGGCGGCGTTGACGCCGGGCACCTGGGTGACGTTCTGCGGCGCGGTGAGGAACAGCGCAGTGAAGGGCTCGGCCGCGGACACGGGCAGGCCCGCCGCCACGGCGTACTCGGCCACGTACTTGGGCAGGGCGGGCGTCAGCTTCTCGACGAAGACGTTGTAGTAGATGGCGTAGCCGATGGAGCCGCCCGTGGCGCGGATGCACAGGATCAGGGCCACGCAGGTCGCGATGGTCGAGTCCGGGGCCACGGTGATGGCGATGGTCGACGCCGGCGAGGTCACCATCCCGACGCCCAGCGCGGCCATGGAGCCGAGTCCGATCACGGCGGCGGTCTTGTCGGGGTTGATTGAAGCGAGGGCGCCGGAGAAGGATGCTGTAGAGGGACGAAATCAGGGGGTGGTCAGTCTCTTGTATACCACAGGACCGCGAGAGGTGGAGGGAGGAAGAGAATACGTAACGCAGACTTACTCATGATAAGACACCCAACGAGCATCAACTCGCGCCCGTGGCCTCTCAGGTATGACAACAGTGCATTGGTCACGACGGAGCCGCCGATCAAGAGCAGCGCCGGGGGAATGTCCTTCAAGCCGATTTGAATCGGGTCGGGGACGAAGACGGTCGTGAATTCCAACGGGAAGAAGTTGAGCAGCGCAGAAAAGTTCATTCCTGATATCCCCGAGAGTCAGCATAACCATCCCCTTACTGCGGTATAGCGGTATCGAAAACGATTCCGAGTCAAGTCTTGACTGGACTCTGTCCATCTCATCCGGCGAAAAAGACAAGGGGCTGACTTACCAGACACAAACGACACGACGAAGCAGCTGGCAACGATGTTTTGGCCCTGGAACAATTCCTTGGGGATCATGGGGTACCGAGCAAATTTCCATTCCCAGACGAAAAAGGCCACGATCAGGAAGAAGCCAATGAAGAGATTGGCCAGCACGTAGGCGCTGACCCACGGGTGGCTTGAACCTCCGGCTTGTAAGGCAATGAGGCTGGAGAGAGAAAAGGGTCAGCATCTGACTGGTCGAATGGGGTGTGCATTATCAAGGATGATCCCCCAAGACTGTTTGGGGGCATCGACGAAAGGGACCAGACGTACAAGAGAACCAGGCCGATGATGGACAGCAGCCCGCCGACATAATCGATCCTCTTAAGGACAGTCCGTCGAGAAACGCCTCGTGCCCGGGTCTGTGACTTGGGAAAGTAACTGGCCGCAATACCGGCGAACCAAACGGCATTCCAGATCCTAGTGAGGGAGGTCAGTCGAGCTGATAGATGGCGTGGCATGGCACGGTATGCTGAGAAGGAGAAATGCCTGGATAAGACTCACACACAGAGCCACATGCCCCATCTCCACGAAGAGTGTTTTGCCAGGAGTTGAGCGTAGAGCAGATACGGTGCAAAGGGCAGGATAGAAGCAGTCACTATCGCGAGGTAGATACCGCGTTTCTTGATCGGGACCAGTTCAGCGGTTCTAGAGATACAAAGTCAGTATGAAAGCGCCTGAGAGAGTCCTTCCTCCCTTTATTGGTTGGCGAATAGGGACAAGGACCACAAAAGAGAGAGTCAAGCAAAACATACCCGGCCACAGCTGTCAACTCGCCGATCGATGCACCAGCTCCAGCAAAGCACATGGCGACAACGCCAGCTCGGAACGTCTGGGCTGTCGCCATGACGATGCACCCGATAAGGAGGATCAACCCCCCTGCGAGGGTCACGTAACGTCTACCCAGCAAGTCCTGTAGATAGCCACAGAAGGGCGTCACCGCACCGAGGGCGAGGGAATAGGACACTGGTAGCCATGCGGACGCCTCGGTGCCACCCAGATCGGCCGAGATATAGGTCAAAGTGCCACCCAAGAAGTAGAGCGGGATCTGAGAGCCTGGAATAGATGAGATACAGAGTGTCAGTGTCAGTGTGAGTGTCAGGATGATTGCAGGTCGCTCAAGTAGCTCGTGAGATCTAAGGCCATACGTACCGACGTAGAGGCCTGAAAGGCAGACAGTGGCGGTGATCTGAATCCACGTCCAGTCGACTTTGCCATCCGACTCGTCGCCTTTGATGGCGTCTCGATTCGTCACGTCCACATCGACGCTCTGGCTCTTTTCTAGGGAATCGGCGTCTTCGACCTGCAGACTGCCTGCATGCTTCTCCTCGTCGACAGCGAGACGTTCGAGATGGACCGTATCCGTGTTGGTAGTTGATTCATTGACGAGAGACCCCGACTTTGAATCCATTTCGGGATGGGTAGATATCTGCGTTGAAGTCCTCTTTTCTGTTTTGTGATCCTCAAACGTCCTTTCCAAAGTGCAGAATCAAAAGAAAAACGTCTATGTTGTCGACAGTCCTCTCTGAATAGACGATGTGACAAATACAGGAAATCTGGGGGTGGGAAGAAACGCGGGATATAACCAATTCGAATTCCTGTGAAGAAAAAGAAATGGTCCGGGGAAATTGTCTGGGGCTTGACGCCTCTAGACGACAAGCATAAAAAGCTAAACCAGGACCCATGGGGTGCCATGTCGACCTACCTAGACATGACGGCAAGATAACCCACCCTTGCAGCCGGAGCGCGTATACAGCAGCTTTGACTCACCCCAGGCGACTCTCCGGCGCGAGTCATGGAGACGAGTCAATAGTCTAATAGCTGGGGATCTCTCAGCCTAGGAACAGAGAGGCTGCTACTGGGGTAAGGGAAAAAAGGAAATGTGGACAGAGAGAGAGAGGGCTAGATTGAACAAACCCCCTGATTCAATGAAAAATGTGGGGGCTCCTCGTGAATACATATGTCCTTTGATATACCCCGCGATAATCCCGCGATAATCCCGCCTATGTCAGCCACAGACATGGTGCGAGTATACCCCAGATTGGATCTTTGACCCAATCATGGTCGAGAACAGGTTCATAATGCCCAGAGATCGGGACGGGGGTTCAACTTGGCACATGGTGCAGCGAGGATAAAAGCTAGACCCCCAAGAAATGAGCTTGTATTCTAGTCTCGGCACGGGGGACTCTCGGTACGAGTAGGTACACTACAAAGTTTATTGCCACTTCTGTGGAACAGCTACATCAGATCTTGGCCGGGGCAGGGGTCTTCCCCAATAGCCATCCCATCCCTTCTAACTGGTCCGCCCAAAACTGTGCACTGGCTTTCAAAGAAGGGAAGAAAGCCCAGTGGGCGTGAGGGAGACCCGGATAGACGACCAGCTTCGTCTTGATACCATGCTCTTCCCGCAATATCCGTTCGTATATCAGCGAGTCGTCACGCAAGGTATCTGACCCGTTGACCTGCAAAAACGCCGGTGGCAAACCTGCGTGGCCCTTGGGGTGGATCAGAGGGCCGTTGTAGATGCCATCGTCAAGATCGGGCTTGTACGCCGCGTTGAAGATATCGATCACGGCCTGCCCATTAATCGGATCTGACTTGTTTTGCTCGTAGCTGTACGCCCACTTCTTGTACTTATCCGGCATGCGTGACGGAGGAACCAATCCTGCGATGCACAGGTAGTGTCCCGTCAGAGGTGGACTCAGGCCTTCATCGCGGGCCAAGTGCGTCACGACACAGGCCAGGTTACCGCCAGCAGACGATCCTCCGACAATGAAGCCCTTGGCCGGATCGGCGCCCCAGGACGAGGCGCTTTCCGCGGCCCATTTCAGCGCGTCCCACGCATCCTTGGGCCCTTGGGGGAAGGGAAATTCAGGTGCAAGCCGGTAGGCAGGCGAAACACATACAGCGTTGAATGCCTGTACGAACTCTCGACACGCCTTTTCTTCGGCTTCGGGAATGCCCAGACAGAAACCACCCCCGTGAAACATTACAATCAACGGACTGCCGTCATCCGACGGTGAGGTGGGCTGGTAGAGTCGGGCGCGCAACTCAGTCCCGTCCGCAGTTCTGTAGCTGATGTCGGATTGCTTGACGGAGGGCAGCGGTGGGCCCAGCGCGTCAATCGCCTGTAGAGTACGCGTTTTGACGTCTTCTCGGAGAGCCTGCATAGTGGTGAATGTCATGGGAGGAGGGGGGTTGGTTTCGAGCAGCTGGTCCCATTTCCCGTCAGCAACGAGTTTTACAAACACCAGACTCCAGCAAAAGATCGGAGTCGTGGAAAACATACAGCTTTCAGCTCAGGGTCAATGACCCCGAGAGCCAGAATCTCTTCCTTGGTGTCATATGGCATTGTGGCGAGGCAGCGTGGCGAGGGCACGGTCAGATCGAGGAAGCCGTTGGTAGATGAAATTTGTGAGAGGTCATCGGGATCTTTGTTAGATCGTGTGTCTTGCTCATTTTCACAAATCTATGGATACCAAATTGTGCGGTGCACTTCGACATGGACAGGGTGAGTGTTGCCCCAAGTTCATGGCTTTACGAGAACCCTTTGCTCCAAATGACCTTGAAAAAGGCCGCGGACGGGGTGTGAGCAGCTGCAGTGGGACCGGAATGTGTATCTACGCAAACCCGACGTTTAAGACGTGTACCGAGTCCTTCGATGTGAGAGCCCAGGTTGAGACTCGAGAACACAAGTACGAGTACCCAAAGCACCTTCTTACGGATAGGGGGTCCGCACTAGTGATGGTACCCACATACGACTAAAGAAACAGCCAATAGCATAAGCCTTGATTACACCCACTTCTGGATCTTGGTGGGGCTTGGTTGACTCCGTCTCTCTGACATGGTCGTTGCTTGGCGGTACACAAGCTTGACGTCGACTGCTTGACTTGGACCTATGCAGTCTGGATCTCGTATTTCAACATGTTCCGATGGTCTCGAGTGCATTGTATTGACAGGGTACGGGTCCCATCGGCTCCGGGACTGCTCAGTGCCGGCGTGTCAAGGAGACTCTGTCCGTGACAACATGTCTAGCCACGAGTATGGGTACATAATGTATACATACAAAGCAGGGTTTGAGGCTTCACGAACACGAAGCCTTTTGCCAAAAGCGTCATCTTCATAAAAAACTAACATATTTTCTACGCTTCGTGGTGGGTGATCACACCTCGTTTGAAACCACCCCGGTCACTATCACTATGGGAGTCCAAGCAGACGCCGTGGACTTCCTGTCCCTGCGCCTCCCCAAGGTAGCAGCCCTCCACGACTTTCCATACGCGTGGACCATAGCCATCGGCGTCCTCGGATATCTGATTCTCGTCCGAGCCTTGCGCTTCCGCGCGCTGCGCAAGCTGGAACGCGAGTATGCCCATCTCCTCAAGGAGCCCTATGCCATGGACTACAAGGCGGCACACAAGATCATGCACCTGTCCATGCTCTACGACTGCCCTTTTATCTTTGCGTTCAGCGGACAGTTCTCACTCCTCAAGACATTCGCCATCGCCTCGGGGACCGAGCTGCTCGCAAAGACGCGTCAACTGAGCGCCTGCCCCAACGTGGGGCGACGCATCAACGACACGGCGCTCATCACGACCGAGTTTGTCGTCGGGTCCATGGACAGCGAGCGCGGGTCGCGAGCCCTCGCCAAGATGAACTGGATACACCGGCAGTACGGTGACAAGATCACGCAGCCCGAGATGCTGCACACTCTCGGAGTCAACATCATGGAGGGCATCCGCTGGGTCAACACGTACGAGTGGCGCAAGCTGACGTACCTGGAACAGGTCGCCATGTTCGTCTACTGGAAGGAAGTCGGCAACCGCATGGGCATCAAGGACATCCCGCCGACCATCGAGAAGCTGGCCGAGTGGACCGAGGAATACGAGCAGACGGCCATGGTCTACTCGGACAACAACCGCAAATGCGCCGACGTCTCGGTCGACTTTTTCCTCAAGCACGTCTCGCCCCCGCTGCGCGGCTTCTTCCGCAAAGTCATGATGGCCCTGCTGGAGGAGAGGACGCGCAACGCGTTGGGATACCCCGCCGCCTCGCGCACCATCGAGGTCTTTGTCTACCGGTTCTTCCGGCTCCGCGCCTTCGTGGTGCGCAACTTGTTCCTCCCGCGCCTGCGACCGATCGATCCTCTGGCCAAAGCGGACAAGAAATCCGGCCGTCTCCACCCGGTGAAACAGCAGAGCATCGAGCCCTGGTACGTCAAGGACACCGTGTGGCACAAACTCTCGGCACTGCTGTCTGGTGGCTCTCAATACATCCCCGGCCCGAAATTCAAGAGCGAGGGCTACCTGCCCGAGGAGCTGGGCCCTGCCAAGTTCGAGAACATGTCGCGGGATGCCGTCCTGAAAGAGGCAGAGGCGATGAGATCGTACGCCGCCGAAGGAGGTGCCGCGATCATTGGCTGTCCTTTCCGCTTCAACTAAACTGATGGGGGGACATAAAATTGGGACCTTCCAGGCGGTTGTGGCGACGTGCTTAGCTAGAGACAAGCATTGGCCAAGTCGGTCGGTCTGGTAGCCGGAAGTGCCCAAAACATGTCAAGGAGAAAGCGAAAGAGCCTTGAAATCCTGGCTTACCGGGTAGTGGAGAGGATACGGAAGTGATTGACAAGGAGCCACGCTCAGATCACTCAAGTGCAGGACTTTCCCTGAAGGACTAAGGAGAACCAGGGTCGTGAAGGTGGATAGTGGTGGATTCGAGGACGACCATTTAAACCATGTAGCTGAACATAGGGCCTGGGGCGTGACATAGGCACAAGTTAAACAAGGACTAGACCTTGATAAGGCCATGCTATTGGTCACCGATAAACAAACGATGATCTTAAATCATGAGAGACTTTCGAGAATCATAGTGGGTATCGTATATTCGTATTCTACTCCTCGTCTCCAGCATGCCAATCCCTTCAAGACACTTGTGGCATTCTCCCCCACATGGTATGAGCAAAGTCCATGTTGACCGAGCACTTCTCGCTCTGTGAAGACTCCTGGCTGTCTCCCGGCCTCGTCAAAGTCTTTCGCTGAACGACCACGGCCTGTTGTGACACCGAAGGTTGCAGGGTGTAAATGGAAGTTTGCGGGAACCCGGGTATATCGCCGCGTAACTCTGGCAAGGCGACGAAATAGTCATTGTGCATTGTCCAGCAGGCGAGATCCTCTGTGCGCCCGATAAACTGCTCCGAGAATGCATATAGGCCGGTGTCTGGGTCCCGGTAGTAGATGTCCTCGGGCTCGAACGGCCACAGAAAGCGAAAGTTGGAGCTGAAAAGCTCAGCGTATCGGTCTGCATTGGCAGCGAACTTGTGTGGTGAGAAGATCAATCTTTCGCGGACTCCGGGCCTTTTGCACTTGTCAGTCAGAACAAGTCGTTTTTGCCCATCCACCTCGGCAAGCACCGAGTTGATGTGACTGATAGAGGGAGACATAGACCCTTACCAGACGAGATAATCAATCATTGGATGATGCTTGATGTGTTCTTGACACGGGCTATAATAAAGCAGCAATTAGTAAAGCGCAGGACGATGACGGCAAGGCATAGACTGTCACGAACCGTCTTAGCATAAAATGTGGTAGCTCTGGTCGCTGTTCAGCCGTCGTCACGTACTGTTGTAGGTCCGTCAGTGAGCAATGTATGTGGAGAGAGAAAACGGTTTTTTCCTAGGGTTGCAAGATCGTACCTGGCACATCAGCCTCATCATCCGCAAGACGGCCATTCTTTCCGCAATACCACATCTGGGAAAAATGGTTTGGTCAACTTCGCGAAGTACCTTCCACCCATGATCCAGTGGCCCTCGTGCCTCGACAGCGTTCCAGCCACGCAGGACTGCTGTAATTGCAATATCTCCATCGAGCGCATCCTCCGGTGGTTCAAGTGGGTACAAAACCGGGGAAGCCAGCAGGTTCACCGTAGTTACCCAATCCCGGCCTCCAGCCCCCGTTCGGAGGGAGCGTATAAGTAAAGATTCCGAGATGGGCGGAAACGGCCAAGAGTTAGGGGTCGGTTCATTCATGGACGTTGATTCTCTGACATAGAGAATGTCTGACGACTCGAAGGTCTGGGGAGCGACCGGCTCCCGGACCGAAAAGTCCAGAAGGTCGTCGTGAATGAACTCTCCCAGATCTGCGTCCTCTCCTGTAAACATTGATGAAAACCCGGCACCATCTGTTTGGGAAACGATGGGATGGAGAGTCGCGTCTGTTTCACCCACGCATTTGCCAGGTTCCGTCTCGTAATCCATCTTGGTCGGCTGAAACGGCTGGATTTCGCTGATTTTCGGGGGATCATGCTTCATCTCTTTGACGTTTGCTTGATCTGTCATTGGCTCGGGCGAAGACGAAGTGCCCATATATTGACCGTCGCCCACTTCGACGCCCAGGGCCGTTTGGGCGATCCTGCAGATGGTGGTGAGGGCCTTCTTGATCTCGATATTTTCGGCGCCTTGACGTTTGAGCAGCTCGACAGGCTCAGAGCCCGCAGAAGCATCCAACGACTTGACTAGGGCCTCCAGATGCGCGATATAGTTTTTCTGTTTCAGGCGGGAGGCTTTTTGCGATTCCCGGTCGGCTTTTCTTTTTCTCGCAAGCCGTGCAGGGGACATCCTACTTGCTCTCGAGGTAGTAGTGCTCGTTTGGGTAGGAGGAGACATATCGTCTCCTTGTGGTTCCATGGTTCAGAGTTCGACTGATGTCTGCTGTGTCCTGGAATCAAACTAACAACTAAGATGGGTTGAAATAAGGTCGGGAGTAGAGGTGGGTTTGGGGGAAAGGTATGTAGGACACCGAGGCAAGAAAGAAACTGACAATTTCATGAGATCTGGCCCCGAGCTTGGCGGCGGGGAGGGTTTTTCGTGGGGGGACAACGGGGAGCAAGCTGGTGGCTGCGAGTGGCACTTGTGCTTCATAAGGACAGTAGATATGTGCACAAATGGTCCTTGGGTGGCCGTTGGGGCCAAGGTTTGGGGCAAGGGTTGCCCTTGAACTCCCCCCAGAATTCAGTACTCGGTAGAGGTGTCGGGACTAAGAATGTCCGGGGGAGGGACGCTAGAGCCAACCACCTGCCTAACCAAGTGGGTGCCAAGTATCCAGGTAGGTAACTGAGGTGCCCGCTGGATCCATCCGCAGCTGGGGTTTGCAACCTCTTCGCAAGATGCTCCCACTCTTCTTCAGGTGGTGTCCCGGTATCCAGTAACATGATGACCCGGAAAAAGTTTCGAGATATGAACCTAAGGTTAAATCGTGCAGATGAACGTCTAAAGCCCAGGCACATCGTAAAGAGACCAAAGCTCTCCCAGGTATTTAAATTCTTTTCTCCTCACTCCTTGGAGGGTTGAGTGTGAGCACGCTTTAGCAGCGCCAAAGGTAAACGCGGGTACCACTGCGAAAGGTATCTTGTGCTTGGACGAGGTACTTCTGAAGCAAAGTGAAATAGGTGGTCATTGGATCTGGTGTGAGACCTGAGGGATGCTTGGGCCTGGAGAGCCTCCCCCAGTCAACGTTAGCTAGACGCACCTGAGTGGCACCTAGTCTTGATCATGGTCGCCAGGGCCGCCTGGACCTCATACTTAGCTAGGTACCTGATGTCCTCGTAGGTACTCGCCATTCACAAGTGGATTCTAATGGCCTGCGCTCTTTGATATCCACGCCCTTCAGGACCTCACCAAACATCGTACTACCTCAAGGCATATCCCGCCTCGCTATCGAGCTCTCATTGATTCGCTGGCACGATGGGCCAGAATGCAGCCGAAAAGGAATCGTATGAACCTGATTGTCGTGTCTAGACCTTCGACCCCTGCCGACCAACCAACCATGTACCTCACACTCGGCACATAGCCGTGATCGCTTTCAGTAGCGAGGAGGCGGCATGCGAGAAGCGCCGTGGGCCCTCGGTCAATTGAACACACCCGCACCTCTCAACCGCAGTCTAGCGAAAGCCAAAAAGAAGGGATTATGCCGCTTGTGCGTCCCGACACGTCCTATACACGTTCATCCGCCGAGGATACGTACTTTAAAGGCCAGAATACATATCACCCTGTGGAAATCCTCGGTGGGGAGGCTCTTTCAAGCCATCACGGACTTTGACAGGTCATCGGCCTTCCGCTCATGTCGCCCGCTATTGAAACTTTCCCCAGGTCCCCTCCTCTTATACGTCATGACTATCCCATTGGGGTTCCTAGCGAGTGGACACGAAAGCAAGATGAGAAGATGTAGGATGAAAAATGTGTTAGGTCTCTAGATTTTCAATGTGTCTCTGGGTCCAGAAACAACGGGGAGCTCATTGTTGCCTTTGAATTAACCTCCATCTGCTACTCTACGACATACATCTCGTGATGGCGCACAAGGAGAAAGAGGCCGAGGAAGAGGCCGAAGAGGAGAATAACGCTTCGCTCGAGGAACCAGAGCCAGTCGCTGATGCCGACCTCGAAGATCAAGGGGAGAAGGATACGAAGCCAGAGCACAAGGAGCCAAACGAAGATTCTGCACATGCTGGCCAGAAGCGCAAGGATCCGCCGACTGATTCCTCCCAGTCTGAAGCAGACACCAAGGTGCCACGACAAGGTCCACCTCGCAACACCGAGACTGCGGCTTCGCCAAAACAACTCCTCAAATTCCTTCTCTCCGGCCCAGCGATGCCCTATTGTTTTCCCGCGGACGAACTCGACGACGCCGGGAGGACGGCCAAAGGGTACAAGTCCTATTCTCTGACATCCCCAGCAAGTTTCACGCCCTTTGAGCACCTGCTTTGCGCACACATGCTCTCCAAGCCCCTCTCCCACACTCTGGGCATGAGAAGCATCCGCACCCTGCTCAACGAACCCTTCAGCCTGGACACGCCCGAGGCCATCATCTCGGCAGGGGAGCAGGGGGTGTGGGACGCCCTCGAAGCAGCGCGGACGCAACACCGCCAGAAGACGGCGTCGTACGTCTTCCGCACCGCAGAGCTCTACAGCGACTCCGAGACCATGTTCCAGCTCGCCGAGGAGGCGAATGATGGCGGGCCGCACGGGGTCATTGAGCACATCAAGTCCACGGTGCCCGGCCTGGCCGTCACGGGCGGCGAAATCTTCTGTCGCAGGGTCCAGTGCGTGGACGGGTGGGGCGGTGCCGTATGGCCGTATGCGGACTCAAAGGCCCTCGACGCGGTCAGAAAGGTGGGTATCCCCGTCGACGACGCAGAGCAGTTGCGGGCCATGATCATCGACGAGGTTCACCGGAACAAACAGCTCGGAGACATGGGATTGCACGAAAGGAAACTGAACGAGGAACAGCTCGTCGAGGAGCAGTCCGACGCGCAGATCCAGGTAGCGTTTGTGGTGGCATTGGAGAGAGCATTGGGTTGCGTGCTCGAGGGCAAAGTAGCAGGACTACAAGCAGCGGCGGCGGCAGCGAATGCTGTTGTTGCATAAAAGGTGACAGACAAATTGCAAAACTTGGCTCGGGTCAGCCATTTCTTAGCGTTGCCGATACTTTCGTCTATCATGCGGTACAAATTGAATACATGTGGAGAGTATATTCCATGTTCCCTGCCCATGCCCTATGGGACTCGTAACTCCGTTCTGAGGCGGTCAAAACTATTCGGTAATCCCTCAACTCGCGAGCGCCGCCTGCCATGAGATGAATGTCCGCTGCCAACAAAGTCCCCGATGAACAACAGATCCATAGAGCGTAGCACCATTCTGCTGAGTCCTCCCAACCCCCGGGCAATGCTGCACGACCAGATAGGCCTCCTATGAGGTGATACGACGATAGTAAACCACCGACTTCGCTAGCGGTGGTCAAGACGAGAACGTTGCTTGGAGATTGGCGAATGCAGCTGGGCCTCCATCTTCGCTAAGAACATCGATCAAAGCCTCTGTCTGCTTCCACGCCGTCTCCAGGGCAGCTGAGGGGGAACGTCCGAGCGACACTGCCAGCCGTCAGTAAGTGATGATAAAGGTCGGCGTAAAGGGCTTACCTAGAATGGCAGAGTTGAGCTCCTCCGCGACTGTAACTCTGCCGGCAGGGTCCAAGAGATGTCCATTCACACTGCCTCTGGGGTCGTCGTATGCCACCAGACTGAAAATGTCCTGCAGTGTCTTTGCGTAATCCCCATCCTCGTCGCGGAACTCCCTATGCAGTTCTTGACCGTACAACATCGCCTCGTTGAGCAGCTGATCGTGCTGTAAAGCTCCGTCATCAGCCCGTGACTTGCCCACGCCATTAGCGCTACTGTCGCCGTTGGGCTGCTCGTCAAGTTCCATGTCTTGGGCGAAATCGTCATCTACCCCGGAGGTGTTCTCCAGTCTGCCGCTCGCTTTCCGTTCATGCCCAGTTGGATGTTTGGAGGTATCGAGTTCGGTCGATTTGCCAATGAGTTCGATCCATTTCCGGCATTTGAGCCGGAAAACAATGTCTGGGTTTTCTACTAGAACGGTAGGAAACTGTGCGTGAGTGATCTCTAGAGCTTGGTCGATATCCCCGGACAGGATTGCACGCCGTATCCCTATATTGGTCAGCATCAAGGTTAGTGAATAGAGAGCATCTCACTCACGTTGTCGGTGTACCGCGTCAGTGTCGTCCCGATCGCCAGGTGTCGCCACGTTGGAAGGAAGGGCATTGTTCAACGATTGCTTTTCTCTTCGCATCTCCTCCGCAAACGCCTTCGCCGTTTCGACATAGCCGTCGTGAGCTAAGAAATGTGCCACCAACTCCTGAATCAGGGTATCCTCGTCCGCTTGCGGCCGTAATGATGTGGTTTTGGCCTTCGCAATCTCTCTTGACAAATTCGCCTTTTCAGATATCATCTTATCATCAATGTCAAAGACAAAAGGCCGCTGACCGAAGTTGCCTGCTAACAACACGCCCGAGTGTTTTTTCATACCAATCGTGGGGTATAATTTCGCATCCTTTTTCAGTTCCCGAAAACATATACCGAGATCCTGTCCATTCTTGGTGAAGAAAGCCTGACAGGTGTTGAAGTTGATTCCACAACCAATGACATCGCCTGCGCCAAAGGTTGGGCCATAGCTTCGACCTGAATGCTCCCCGAAAAACATCTTTCCATCATCCCCGTGATATCCCCAGGATTGAGTCTCCCAGCCCGGTAAACGCTCAAGCGACGCTTCATTTGTGGAAAACCCAATAGCGATAGCTGTCTCCTTGCTCTTCTGTTTAATTTCCACCTCGAAATAGTATATCCCGCAAGCAAGTGGCATTGCATGATCCGTTCTGACAGACGCTGCTTCAATATCGGCCTTGCTTACTGAACCACTGTATTTCAGGTCTTGCCCATCGATTATATCCAACCCTGGGTATTTGTCTTGCTCGCTCCACCTGGAAGGCAACGGAGGTAACACGTCCTCTTCTTTGGGCGGATTGCTTTCAATTATGTCGTAAGTCATGCCACGGTGGGAGGGTGCCAATCTTGTATTTCCAGCACTTGTAGGAAACGAGTTGAGCGCGGAAGGCCCTCCCGATGGTTGCTCACGCTCTTTCTTCACCTTAGCCTTGTGGGCCGCTTCCAACTTTGCCATGTATCGAGAATGCCTCAGGTAAGAGGGGATGAAGAAGGGATTGGGGGACATCGTGTTCATTCCGAAAGTCGCTAGATTGGCAAACTTTCGTGAATATGAGGGTAGAGGCGTGGGCTTCCGCCAGCTGTTAACTCCGAGACTGTCCTGGTCTTGCTCCGAATGTCGTCTTTGATAATGCTGTTCTGGTTGATACTGAGGGGGGTATGAGCTGCTGGGAGTCGCAGACACAAGATGGGAAAACGCTCCCGATCGAGTCGGGTGGTGGAGTGTCTGCGCCGTTGCGCCAGAGGCAACAGAAGCATATGACAAACGTCGAGGCACATTACCGCCAAACTGACTCGATCGGCTATTACTGCCTGAGCCAGTACCGTCAGTCATCGTGGTCCAGAGCGAAGGGTGAGATAATGAATGGAGATGGTCGACCGCCGCGTTCGTAGGGAGTGAGAGAATGGAATGGGTGAAAGGTCACGCGGTAGATGGTGCGGTTGGTCGGTGGGTGGGTATGTTGGAGGTCGTATGGTCCGGGAGTGAGACGTGAGAGATTCCGCAGAAGATTCGACTCAAGGCATGGTCGTCTCCTCGGTTCACGCCCAGATTTGACGGCGATTCAAAGTATGTACCAGCTGGTGGTCTGTAGAAAAGGGTTGGAAGGGCATTGCGGATGTTGTTATCGTTGCTGATATGGGTTCCGGGGGGGTTACTGATGCAATAATACTTGGTGCAGGTCCTATGGGGCAAGCTGTTGGGTGGCAATTGAGCAACGTAGGGGGTTTTCACTAGTTAAGCAAGTTGCGGGGGCCACTTCCACCAAAGCAGCACCAGACCCCAATACGCCAGCATCATCATGCCTGACACCATCCCGCTTATCACACCATTTGGTCGAAGCAGCTCGGTGGTGCTGAGGAGGTGTCGAACATGTACTGTTTTCATTCTTGTCTATTCATACAGCTCACAGAAAGAGAAACGCCCAAATACATGATCCTGAAACCCCATTCATTTCTTCGAGACATGCCACGATCACTGTTGCTACGAGTTGATCCCCTGTTTGTTGTAGTACAAGTCCCCTGTAATTCATAGTATTCCGTTTTGCAAGCAGATGATAAGCACCAAAATATAATGACGAATCCGAAAACGCCATGCTGTATGGAAAATCACGTTGTAAAGGTGCCATCTTGAGCTGTACCCCGGCTCTAGTATAATGGCAATGCAGGAATCCAAAATATTCCCAACTTTTTGGAATGCGAGAAAGACGCAGCCCAGTTCCTGCGTACAATTTTTGCCGCATATGAAGCTGCCAAGGGACAAGACTTAGCTTTTGACGGTGAGTGGTAGTGTGTGCTTTGACCGATCAATCAACCTTGAGCAGCAATGGCTGCTGAAGGGGGTGGCATTGGTGCTGGAGAACTGGCAGCAGGCGTCGACATGAGCATAGGCTCTGCTTGGTCGCCAGCATTGCTGTCCATGGCGACGTCACTTTCGTTGGGTTTGACGTCGCTAGAACCTTGTTGTGAGACCTGGTTGGTGTCGCTTGACTCTTCACCGTTGAGTATTTGTGGTCTTTCCTGCCCTCGCCACGAAGCAAGCTCCCAAACCACCCCAGTAAAACTCTTGAGAGTAAATGGCTTTTTGCTCCACTTGCGACAGGGCTTACCGGAGCGGTCGAGAGCACGAAGGCCGGCGTTAATGGCACCTTGATTAGCTTTTGGGCCCAGCTTGTGCCCAATATTGATGCCAGCTGGAGTCGAGGCCTTGACACCACCATGATCAATGGTGCCATCTTCACTATAGGTGATAAGTCAGCAATGTATCAAAGACAAAGGTGTAGGAACTTGTGGCACAAAGGTTGGGTATGCTTACAGTCTGGGTTTCTTTTTTGGGCCAGGCTTGCCTCGTGGTCTTGGTAGTCCATTCACCTCAGACATTTGTCCTAGACTTCTCTTTGTGCCTGCCAGCGAACCTCCTTTGCGCTTCTTCGAGCCATCACCATTCGAGGTATCGGCCGCATCCGCAGATGTGGGAGCCGGGGTTGAGGCGGCTTCGGAGGCATCTTCATTGACTTCGGGGACTTTCAGAGTGGATGTCTCCTCGACTGTAGCAGGGGGAGACGACGCTGCTGAGGCCGTCGACTGTTCCTCTGACTTGGCTGGAGGCTCCTCGAAGCGACGCAGGACTTGGGGTGACAACTTAAGTGTGAGGATCTTGACTTGCTTTTTGTTCTTGTCTGGTTTGGCCGTGGCTGACGGTGATCGACCTGCCGTACTGGACGAAGACATGGCCATGGACGGGAATTATGGAGGGTGTCAAGGTGGAAATGGTAGGAGTTTTCGAGTGTGAGGCAAGCTGGTTGGTGTGTGTGCACTCAACGGTTCGGCTTTAGTAAGGCCCGTGCTAGTGGCAGCAGAAAGGCGGCAGAGATTATTCGCCTGCGTGCGTGAAGCTGAGGTGCTAGGTTATTATTATTGTGGTCAACTTAGTTGTGTGGTGTTGGTAAGGGTGGAATGGACTGGTGACGAGTGGTCATGGTGGGTGTGTGCAGGTTGATGGATAGAAAGGGTGATGATGAGAAGTAGAAAAAGTGAAGATGAGGTGGGCATGGGAGTTGAAGGGGATGAGACAAAGACGGTGCTGGAGCTGGACCTGGCGTGTGATTTTGTGTGTAAGTGGCCGGATCATTCTGGATGGCATGGCTTGGGATTTTTGCGTGGTTATGGGTTTGGGTTTGGGTTGGCTCAGATCAGATCTGGGGAGCGCAGAGAAAAAGTGAGAGGGCTGAAGGGGTCGTGAGGGCGCGTGTGACGGCAGAACGGGAGGCGGCGAGCAGGAGAGGGCACAGGGCGGTTTGCTGCTCACGGCACGCGAAGACGCTCTTAGAAGAGAGAAGGATGAAGCGACCAGGGTTTTTCGGTTTGGTGTTGCGAGAACCCGCATTGGGCCAACGCAGGGGGGTCATTTGAATTTCTCGGCGTGGGCGCCTGGGCGTGTCAGGCGTCGAAACGCTTCAAATCTGGCTGTCTGACAGAATCATTGATCGTCCGTCCGTGCAGCGCCCCGCCTAGCCACCAGCATTTTTAGTCAGGAGCAAAGCGCCCAGCTACGCTAACCGCATACGGTAGCGCGGCCTTTGTCACTTTCTGTGGTCAAATCCACTCCTGCGACCTGCGGCCTTTTAGCCTTTTGCCTCCTTCTCGTAAAGGCCTCTTCTTCGCCAGTCACTTTCTGGGTTTCCTCGGTCACTTACCTCCAAGGAGCAATCCACTGAAAATCTTGGTCGCCGCATTTATCGCCTGAGGCTAGCTATCATCGATACCACTGGAATCGACTAATGTTTCCCACCTCATCGCCGAGCTGCTGCCTGTTGGGTCATCAAACAGCGACTCCTTCTCTGCCTACTCCGCATCTTCCGTCTACGGGAATCTGCCATGGTCAGGATAACAGTGAAGGCAATTTAGGAACAAGAATGACAAGGCCTACTTTGTAAACCCCCCTGGACAACGAAATGCATCCGGCGAAAAAAAGAAAGTTGCATCAACCTGGTGGATTTCTCAATAAACCTTTTCGCTCACCGCTTCGCCCAACTAACACTCAACCTCAGCCATCTGCTCAAGAAGCCCATACCCAGGTTCCTGCTGCGGCACTTCTCTCCGATTGTCAACGATTATCCCCAGACATAAAACCAGACATTCGGCCAAACTCTCGGATCACCACGACCCAGCGAAGCTCTTCTCTACTGTCCCCTGGCGAGTCCACGCTGAGAGATCTCCAGAAGCAGTACACTACATTGTCCAATAGGCTCACTCATCTGCGTCAGTCACTTCAGACGGCAGAACACGCTCTTCAGATCGAGGGATCGAAGCAGAATGCCGAAGTGCAGTCTCTGGTTTCCCGTTGGCGGATCATCGCCCAAGATGCTGCAGAGGAGCTTTTCGCTGATGCCAAACAGAGGGTTGACATGATGGGAGGCGTTGTTCAGTGGCGACGACGGCTTGAGGAGGACTCACGACTGTGGAACAATGCTGAGAGCGAGGCGTGTGCTCCGAAATCTGCAGGCGAAGTGGAGGACGACAACGGTAAAAGAGAGACAGAGGAAGCCGACCATGCAAACCCTATGGATGCTGAGAGCGATCTTGAACGCCCGGAAACTGTAAGTCCAAGGTTGGTTTATTTTCCCCTTGTGCGCACTAATTTTGCAATTTATTGTAGTGTTTCTTCACCATGGAGATGATGCTCAACCAAATGAACGTTGATTTACAATTAATCGGCTTTGACAAAAACCAGGAATGCTGGATATGACTGAAACTGGGAGTGGGATGCAACTCATATTTGAGAATCGCTGCGAGCTCCAGAACAAGAATGATTCTGCAAAGGGAGAAGCGTTCATTCTTCCTCATATGGCAACTTCGTCCTGCCTAATTCGGAAATGGTCCAATGAGAACCCCCGAAAAGGCTGACAAAGCACATCTGCATCGCATTTGCTTCTCTTGGCTCCTGAAGGTATATTCTCTCGCCAGCCAGACATCCACTTGAAGCAAGCGGTTCTATGGTGCTGGGCTCTTTTCTTGGGCCCCCCGTCATTCGCAAGATGACTGAGTTGATCGTTCCGTGCTGAGAAATGCTAGGCCGAGCCATGGCAGGGAAGATCGTGAAGGCAATGCACGCCCAGATAAATGGTCTATCCCAGGGGTATAAGTATGTATCAAGAGCTTCAGTCAAACAAATTCTATTCAGTCTATTTCCTCTCACGCCTTTCCTCTATACTTGATAACTATCCTTGCCTGAACTCTGAGGGTTCCAGTTCCATCTCAACCCCCAAAGCCTCGGTTGTCATCAGCATGAACTCCCATACCACGCTGTTGACTGGAGGGTCGGGATTCGTCGGGGCCACAGTCCTCGATGAACTGCTTGCGCAGAATCACAACGTTGTTCTCGCAGTCCGGTCCCCCTCGTCCGCCGAGTCGCTGCTGTCCAACAACCCGTCGTGGCCGGCGTCGAAAATCGCCGTGCACGCAGTCCCAGACTTCACCGTCCCCGGGGCCTTTGACTCGGTGTTTCAAGAACATCCGGAAATCGAATACATCGTTCACGTTGCGGCGCCCATGGTCGATATGCCCGACAGCACCAGCTTCGAGGAGTCGTTCGAGAAGCCCAGTGTCCTGGGCAATCTGGGTTTGCTCCGCAGTGCCAAGTTGTACGGGAAGAACGTCAAGGCCGTGAGTGTGACAGGAAGCTTGAATGCAATCACCCTCGGCGATCAGGAGGATATTAAGAGTAGAGTTTTCGGAAACGGGGAGTGGTTGCCACTGGGCAGAGAGGCCGCGGTGGAAGCGAACAGTAACTATGTGAGTTTCCTTTCATTTTCCTTGCTGTCTTCTTCCACTGGGAATTGGTTTCGTCCGGGTTAAGGGACATTATGGAGGCGTGGATGAGCCCAGTCTCCAGCAAAAACCGCTGACACCGCTGCCTTCCTCTCTTTCAGATCTCCTACTGCGTTGGCAAAAAGCTCGCAGAACAGGCCCTGTGGAAATTTGTGGAAGAAGAGAAACCTGCCTTCACGGTGACCAACTTCATGCCCCCCTTGATCTTTGGCCCCATGCTGCAGAAAGTGGCCGGGGTGGAGAAGATCAATTTCAGCGATGGTCTGATTTATGCCATCATGAACAGCAAGAACAGTGAAAGTGGCAAAGTGCCAGCGACCGCGTTCCCAGGTTGTGTGAGTCCTCTCCTCCTTACCCACAAATACTATTGAATCGGTCGCTTTGGAGGAAATCACCACTGACCTAGGCTTGGACATAGATTGATGTTCGCGATCTCGCCAAAATCCAAATTCGTGCTCTCACAAATCCTGGGGCAGCAAATAAGAGGTTTGTGGTGGGCCATCCTATGATCTTCAATCAGATTGCCGATGTGCTGCGGAAGGAGTCCGCATTGAATATCTCGGATCGGATCGGTGAGGATAATGATGAGGGTTCGTCTTTGACACTCCCGAGGCTCGATACTAGGGATGTAGATGAAGTGTTCAAGTTCGAGTGGACAGCCTTGGAAGTGACTGTGCGAGACACTGCAGCTGCGTTACTCAAGATTGAGGCGGGTAGGGCTTGAGAGTCTTGCTGCATCTTGGAGGTGTGGTCGCCGATAGCTGAAAGAATCTTGCAACGGAAAGATGGTGCATTCCATGCGTTATCACATAGACAGTATTCACCTCATGACTGGAGGACGGCTTTCCTTATTCCATACGACTCGGCTTTTAACCCATTCCACAGCCTCCTTCACTCCTGTCCCTGTCAACGCACTCACTGGCAGAACACGGCTGTCTCGGACCATGCCTCCCTTCTCGCCTTCAAACACTTTCTTCACGAAGCCTTCCTTGATCCTGACAACTTCGAGGCAATCTTCCCTGTCCTGTTTGTTGGCCAAAATCAAGATGGGAATTCCGGCCGTATCGTCATTTTCGAGTACACTTTCTAGAACAGCCCGACATTCGTCCAATCGACCTTGAGAAAGTCCAGAAGCGAAGAATCCTGGTGTCATGGGCGTCATCGGGGTCCATGGAGTCTGCGGTTCATCTTCATCACCACCCTTGCCAATATAGCTCTTCTTGCGCCCATGCCATCCGGGGGTCTTGGGTACGTCGTCGATCTCTCCGTTCCCTACGTCGGTACTGTCCACAACAAACACTACCGCATGCGCGCTTTTATAATAGCTTGTCCATAACTTCCTCAAGCTCATTTGCCCGCCAACATCCCAGATCTTCAAGTACATCTCTGGCAGGTCGATCGTTGCAACATTTTGGCCCACAGTGGGTACCGTGTTGCCTGCGGTGTCTGAGGCAGGGGCATCGCCTGTCTGACCAGCGACAGGGTCTGCAGTGGTGTTGTAAAGGGCTTTTATTTGTGAGAGGAGGGTGGTCTTGCCGGCATTGTCAAGGCCCAGGAGGATGATGGAGTACTCTAATTACCGCGGGGGTCAGGTCAGCCTCGTGGATAAGACGCAGCTGTCGTTGGCGGGGCTTACCGGGCTTGCTGGTCGCATAGAGGTACAGGGAGCGAACCAGGTGATACATGTTGCGCAAACACGAAAGCGAAGAACGAGGGCTATTGAGAGCGTAGTCAAAGAACGAGAGTATGGAATCTTTGGCCCGACGGCGATTCTGCCACGTGTATCATTATTGCAATGTCTCGTGCTCCCCGAGCTGCACCTTCTTCAGCACGACAGAAGGGGAGCCAAAGGCTTTTCGATAGAACAAAAAAGCGACAGAGAAAGAGCGTGGGTTCGAAATTTCCGTTTGCCTCAGGTTAATGATATTGTATCAATGCTGGATGGCAACTGACTTTAGAGAAGATCAAGAGGACGACCCGAGAATATACGTTGCTGTCTGACAGCAATTCTCTAGGGTAGGCAGTGTGACATTGTGACAAGTCAGACACATGATTTTCCTGTGTGGATTTGTCCATGTCCCTTGCTCCCCTTCGCAGAGTTCGGTCCAATCAACCCCCATTTCTCACCATTTGCACAACCCATGTTGAAGCATTGGAGCACTCGCTTGGGACTCTCCATCTCGCATTAGTGATGCCTACGAGGGCGCGCAATAAAAGTACCGTCTACGCTAATTCAAATGACAAATGCTACTTACTATGACAGAAGATTTTCTAAGCTTATAGACACTTATACCTATCTCTTAGCTATAAGTTAGAACTAATAGGCGGTAGCGTTATCTATATTCTCAATCTTGATAGACGCTGTAGGCACTGAGAATTGAGCTCCGATATCTCCGGGGCCGTTGTAAGGCAACGGAAATACTCTGTTCTCTTTTGATCACCTTGTCACTCGATTACTAGCGTTGACGATGCTTTTGGTGCGCGCCTCGGTACACTACTTCTCTGAGTATTGGCTGGAATGGACCCCTCCAGCCAGTGGCAACAACTCCATCTCTACGCGGTTGGCTGTCGACACAGCCCACATGCAGACCTTTGGATCGGCGGCGCAGTAAGTTCGCACAACGGTGTGTTGTGCAGTCATGAGCCTGCGCAGGGGTGTGAGGCTGCAGAATCGATACAAGCGTTTCGTTTCAGTGAATATCATTAAAGGCCTGCCCAGTTGCGAGCTCCTCATCGATGCTCTCTCTATCTTTATGAGCACGTTTGGCTCAGCCTTCGCAAGAGGTTCACACTTCATCAGACACATTGGGTGAGTTCTGAGGACCATGGACGACTACGACTTCATGCAGTATTACACAGCATTGTCATTTGATTTTCTCGACCCAATCATTCAGAGGACAGACCAGCACGACCATGAGAATACATCAATCGAAAGCCTCTACAGCAAATCGGAACCTCTAGGGACAACTCGCACTGCACTTTCACCGGACTCTGAATATCGGGGCTCTGGATATCGGGCCCCTGAGTATCAGGACTCTGGAAATCGGGACTCTGGATATTCGAGCTCTGGATATCGGGGCTCTGGATATTCGAGCTCTGGGAATCGGGACTCTGGATACTCGAGCTCTGGATACCGGGGCTCTGGATATTCGAGCTCTGGATATCTGAACTCGCAATCCTCGGTACCCTCGGATGTATTACCCTTGATACCAATTAAGTTACAACTGGAGGAAATCCAAGTACCATCCCCCGCACCTCAGCCTTCTCCGCCGAGCATCAGAAATACCAAGCCCCAAAATGTCAAAACGAAACCGAGATATGTTTGTCCTGTCCCAAGCTGTTTACGCGAATATGTTCGCAAGTCCTACTATGACAATCACATAAAGTCAAAACACCCCGATCATAAATTGCCTGTCGAGACAGATCCAACATTACCGCCGTCTCTCGATGCTGAGCCCGAGAAAGACGCGCCAGACCAGAGGGATTTGAGCACGGAAAACCCTACTCCTGAAGAGCATTTTCCAGAGCCACCGTAAGTAAAGCTCGATGTAGATGTTTTATTGGAGATAAGCTAATAATTCCCTTTACTGAAAGTGACTATAAATGGTTTGAAGAGTTTGAAGAGTTTCTCAATGATGGAGACACAGTCCCTTTGAGTCAGGGACTGTGGCCAATAGCCACTTCACAGCAATCTATCATTCCTACCCCCAGCCAACTACCCTCGTCTCTCGCTCTTTCCTGGACGAACTCCTCGAATTCGCCATGGTTCGAATCGGATGGAGAAGCGTCTTTTGTGGCCGGCGATAACTCTGTCATTTTGACGAATTTCAGTGATGTATCTACCTCAACCGCGCGGCTGGCATCGCTTGCTTCACGGCTCGTTACGCTTTACCTTGGACAGACAGCTGGGCCTCGAGATGGTGGTGAGACTTCCTCGCAGACAAGTCCTAGCTCGAGCATGTCTAGCCAAGCGAACAGGAATGCTCCTTCAAGCTCTGTCACAACGTCCCCGTCAATTGAGAGATCTCCACAGAAGAGACCGCGCCCTAATGACAAGGAGGACGAGTCAAGAAAGAGAAAAGTCCCTAGAACGTCGGACGTCTCGCCGACTGGCACAGATTCGAGACTCCTCGCTTGCCCGTACTCGAAATTTGACCCAGCCCGGTATTCAGAACGCAATGAGCACGAACAGAACTATCGAGGCTGCTCAAGCTGTTTTCTCAAAGACATTCCGCGCTTGAAGCAGCATTTATATCGTGTCCATCGGCGACCTGAGCATCACTGCCCGACCTGCTTCTCATCTTTTGACTCGAAAGTCGTCTTGGACGCCCACATTGTCGAGAGATCTTGTCAGCAGCGCGTCTCTCCCTTTGAAGAGAAGATGACCCAAGATCAACTGATGGCGATCAAAAGGCGCGAAATAGGTCGAACGCGCTCCGATGCATGGTTTGGCATCTACAAAATCTTGTTTCCGAACTCGCCGTTGCCCCTGGATCCGTATGTCGACAGCATGCACGCGGACACGGTGCAGAACTTTATTGCCTTTTTTGAACGCGATGGGCGAGTGGTTCTAGCGTCGGAGATCAATCAACGCATGTTTGGCGAGGTAGCCACTACGCCTGCGGAGCAGGACTTCGTCGACAGGGTCCTCGCGGAGTCGATAAACGTGCTGCTTCAGCGGCTTAATTCGCGATTCAGACAACCATCGTCATCCGATACTACGTATGTGTAATTTGAACAAATGGGATTTCAAGATCCCTACCACCCTCTGTTTTCCCGACGAGCCGAACTATAGATGGCTTTCTAGATATATCCCGGCCATTCCATTCAAAGGCAATGGCCCTTTAATACAATGTCACGCAAGGACAATGTCCATCTTCATCTCCCTCAAAACATCCTGCCACTGTATATCCACGTCTGCGCTCCCTCGATCATCCGCATACTGCCGTCTCCGCCACAACTCTCTCGCAATGTCCTTTGAAATCTCCAGGTTCATGAACCCATGCCTCCTCTTCAGCCGATACCAGCTGAGCATCCTCTCCTGCATCTCCTCGCTCAAGCACTCACACGCCACGATGAACGGCGGCCAAACCAACGTGCAGCCTATGCTGTCACCCCCGAGGCTTTCAATGTCTTCGAGATGCGTGACGGCTTTCGAAACCATAGTCTGGATGCACGCGGCCTGCGGGGAGAGGCGCCGGACGGTGCGGAGAAAGTAGATGAGCGAGGCGTAGTAGAAGACGTAGGCGTGGTGCAAGGTTAGAAATTGAGCGAGGGGTGGAAGGCCTGAGAGGTCCAGATTCGACGGCGTCTGCGCGTACAGTTGGGTTTCCAGATCGTCCAGCATCGCGGCCGTTGGCGGCTCCGAAGCTGTGGTCGAAATGCGGTTGGTCAGGCTGTTCATCACGACGATGTGTTTCAGGATCGGACGGGTGAGCCCGAAGAATCGATCGAGCACGTAGTTCCGCTCGTCGCCCAGGAAACTTTCGGATTCGACGTCGATGGTGGACGGGAGATTGATATTACACAGCGCCGCAATGGCGAGATAACCTTGGTAGACCATGGAGGAAGATTTGTCGCGATTCCACTCGCTGTTTTCTATGGTGGACAGCCACGAGGCGCCACCTTGAAGATGGGTGCGCCATTCGCCCGCGCGGCCAGTGATCATGTCCATTGCAGAGAACATGGTGATGGTCGCGAGAATGGAGCCCCGGTGAAGGTGGACCTGGCCGAGATTTTCGTCGTTGTCCTTGAGGTTCACGAGGCTATGGCGCAGGTGCATGATTGCTAGATTGTAATGCTTCATCGCCAAGGTAAGGTTTCTGCTATCCCCATGGAGAAGCTGCCCACGGCTGAAGGCCGAGGTGGCACATAGCGCGTGGAAAAGTGCAATCTGTCCGTTCGATTGGTTTGATGGCGACGATAGGCCCGCGAGAGCCATGGGCGTGAAGACGCTGCGAAATGGGTTGTCCGGCCGGTCGACGGGGACGAGGTGCCAGCAGACGAAGTTTGTCCAGTGGTGGATGAGATCTCGTTGTTCAGCCGGACGCGGTAGAAGGTCGAGGTGGCGTATTGTAAGCGGTAAAGCAGGACTCGAAGGCCATTGTGTGGGCGTGTCCGGAGTGTACGCTGAGCCTTGAAGATAGGTTGTGGAAGGAGAGATGATGGTTTCTATCAATTCGTCTCCCGGGTCATCAACATCCTCTTCCGAGAGATCTGTTGGCAAGGTCGAATCTCGTCTTTCGTAAATTGGAAGTGTCTGTAAGTCTGATTCAAAAGATGGTTCAAGCTGTTCTGCCTCGGCTGTTTGTAGCGAAAAGACTGAGAATGGGCCTGACGACACGTATCCTTCTCCGGGCAAGAGACCTTCTATGACCTCCAAAGCCTCATTGACATCGACTCGCATGAAATTCGACCCATCATCATAGACGGCGGGCGTGCCGATGACGCGCCGGATGTTCTGCTCGCGCTCTTGACTGTTCGGGTCGATCCAGACGAGCTTGATGCCGTATCCTTGACATTGGAATCCACCCTTGATACATCGCGCACAATGGGGTCTTGCTTCGTCACATTTCACATGTCTATCACGGCATGTCCAGCAACCTGAGAATGTCTTGGTGTGCTTGACGGCTTCTCGAGCCTTGGTTGCTTTGCGCGCTGTGTGAGCTGGTTTCATCCGAGATGGCACATGGCGTGGCCGGGGTGCATGGTAATCGTGGACCAGGAGGGCAGTGGTTCAGTTACATTGAAAGCCTTGTTCGAATCTCCTGGTTTGATAAGTAGATAAGCAATCGTCATCAGCAAAGATACCAAGACACCCAAGGTTTGACATGAAAAGATGAGGGCACATGTCAGCTCTGAGAGCGCAAAGAGGGGAAATGCGTCCTCCGGGACTGGAGAATCATGTTTCTCCGAGATTCTTCCGTTCTCCAAGAATAAGCTGATCTGATTGGACAGGCGCCCGGCTCACAAAAACCCTCTTCCGTGCATATCCCAAATACGAGGTATTACCGAGTAGTGATTCCTCCATCGCGCCTCCACCATCCGCTGGTCCCTCGCTGGCCTCTTGGCTGCTCAGCCTCGCAAGGCGTTTCGCATCTCCGCCTTCTCCAGCAACACGACATGGTCACACACTCATTCCTCCTTTGATCCCATAGTGTCCTGATGCCTGATCTGTGCCGGATCGATGTCGGTCCGTATTCAGTTTGATCAACCCGACCACAGGTGCTACACAAATCTCGACTTCGTCTCGGGCATTGTTATCCTCATCCTACCCAATGATGCCACTATCTCAGCAGTTACGGTCAAGCTCGAGGGCGAGAGCCGAACTCGGCTTGCCGTGCCCAAGTTCCCCAACAGCGAGCGTACGGATAAGAAGAGATCAGAGCTAGAGTTGCACAAGGTTGGTGAGAAGAATCGCTCCCGTCTACAGCAGCTTTTGCTCACACAACAGGCTCCAGCTTCTGTATAAAGTCATAACCGTCTTTCCAACACCCGAGTTTCCAGAAAGAAGTAGCAGCGCGGCGTACACCCTCCTCGCCGGTCAATACCACTACCCGTTTAGGTTCAAGGTCAGATCTCTCCAGCAACTGACCTGGGAGTTTGACGGTGACTGCGGCTAACTGGTCTGGACAGTTCCCATTCAACAACGACTGCCAGAAGAATCCGAGTCCCCTTAAAGATATCAAACTCGGCCATGTGAATGTCCAATTTGCACCGGACACCACGAGACATGTGAAGAAGACGTTGCCGCCCTCACTGAGTGGCTTTCCTGGTGAGGCGGAAATAAGATACTATGTGAAGGCGACAGTCGTCCGGCCCAAGTTCTTTCAAGAGAACATCAGAGCAGTATGCTATCCACAATATGGCTCGTCCCAAGACACTTCTAATGCATGACAAAGATTGCCGATATCAACTTTCTACCTATCGAGCCTCCTCGACCTCCCAATCGTCATGAGGAGACCTTTGCAAGGCGGAAGAGACAGTTCCAGAGATACCCAGCTGAGTCGCAGAAAAAGATGGCTGGCCTTTTCAGCAGGAAATCTTCGACTCCAACATCCGCTGAGGAGGAGCCTCCCGCTTTTCAGGTTGACGCCCGTCTTCCAAGTCCCGCCATCATCACATGCAATGAACCGCTGCCGTTGCGCATATTGGTTGAGAAGCTCAATGACAGTTCGGCGACCGCGTATTTGAAGATGCTACAAATTGAGTTGACAGGGTACACACAAGTCAGAGCCCTTGATCTGGAGAGGACTGAAATCACAAAGTGGCCATTGATGTCACAGGCGAACATGAACATGCCCCTTGGAAACCCTACCGAGAAAAGCCGCAAAGAGTGGAAACTCCCCTCTCGGTTATGGGAGGACCTTCCTCTCCCCAATACTGTATGCCCTACATTCGATACCTGCAACATCTCTCGACGGTATGAACTAGAGGTCACCGTGGGTTTGGCACATGCCATGGCGAGTGGCATACGACCAGAACTTATGGTTCTTCCTCTGCGTCTGCCAGTCTTGGTGTACTCGGGCATCGCGCCTCCTCCGAAGCTGCTGCAGGCTATGGCCAACAATCCCCGTCCCCAACCTTCCCCTTTACACCTGGCGCCCCCAAGGCCGTCAGAGATCAATGGGATGTCTTCACAACCGACCACTCCATTAGAGACACCGACAACTCCGTTGTCCGAGATCAACTCGTACCCGGCTCCAGTGGGCTCTTACAATCTGCATGAACAATCAGATATTCCGGACGATGCTCCACCCAGCTATGAAGACGCGATGGCTGAGGATATTGCGCCCGTTGATGGCCCTAGGAGGGATTACCAGGTACCAGCCCAACCCGCAGCTCAGCGGCCTCCCTTCAATTCCGACGCAAAAGGTAGTGGTTTAGGTCGACGGGTCAGCGAGCGCCTGTTTTCCGGTGGTGAACCAGTCACTCCCACTAGGACAACTTCAATAGGAAGCACTGTGCCAGGCTCGACTGTCGCCGAGGACGAAGATCTTGGATCACCTTCAGGGGAGAGCTCCAGCCGAATGTCTGCCTGGCGGCGGAGTTTCAGTGGGCAAAAGGAATAAAAGCAAATCTTGATATTTTTACGATAGTAATGTCGTGATGCCATGATGAAGATTATCGAGTAGGATATAACGAGCAACGCCCAATGAACTACAAGGAACCAATATTCTTGTATACATAATACATCCGTTCTGTTTGTTTCTACAGTTCTGTCTCCTTGCACATCCCTTGTACAATAAAATCGAGTATACCAGTAGTCTTCCTCCTAATATGAATGCCAATGTCAGCAACTAGGGGTGTGTAGCCACCAGTAGCATCTCGCTGCGTTGGCCATGGCTTGTTGGTTGGGATTGAGGATGAAATTGTTGGTGGCAGAAGCAGATACCATGACGTCAGATTGTGGTGGTGACACTTCAGCCTGCGCCATTGTTTCCTGCATTACTTCATTCACCTCTTCACTGGACACAAAGTTGACATTTGGCCTCACTACCTTGGCCTTCAAGCTGCTCCCTTGCACTCACAGATGTGTACGCTCCAGATGTGTGGCATCCAATAAGACTCATATGTTTCGCTTGGAGGGAGTCCTCCGAGGAGCAACCATGGACGTCTTGGAGAAAGTAAGTTGTGTTTATTGAGACCAGCCATATGCATCTTGTTGAGAATGTTATGTCCATATCGAACCGACAAATGCCACACATATCTTACAGCCTACGTCTTCAGAGTTGAGAGTCGGAAGCAAGACCAAAGCTCTGGTTCGAGCTTCGGTTCTATACTCGGACACGGCGCCAACACGCTGGCTTCAGCGAATAATCATGCCTTGCAAAGCTCACATAGCTAACACACTTCAAAGACACCAGGGTCTGGCGGGCATCGCAGTCAACACTCATCCTCATTTGCTGCCATCGGTGCTGCACTTATCCCCACGGCCATAACAGCTGCCGTTTTCTTGTTGGCATTTGCGGCTATTCGCTCGAGGTATCGAAACATTTACGCACCCAGAACGTATTTCCGAACCATTGACCACCGGTAAGTCCCTCAAATAGAGCCGAATGGTAATTGCTAACAAGGTCTAGAGACCGCACACCTTCATCTAGTCATACATCCGTCTCCTGGTGGCATGACTTCCGGGCTCTCGACGACAAGTTTATTTTGCGCCATTCCTCATTGGAGGCGTATCTATTCCTCCGATTCCTCCGCCTAATTGTTCTCATCTGCGTGGTGGGCTGCTTCTTGACCTGGCCGATCCTCTTTGCTGTCAATGCTACAGGAGGAGGAGATGCGACGCAACTGGATCGGATCTCGTTCAGCAATGTCGCGGACGGCAGGCGGCTCTATGCACATGCCGCGGTGGCTTGGGTCTTCTTTGGTAAGGTGACTTTCTTCCCTCCTTGGCCTACCTAACGCTTGACTTCAGGATTCATTTTACTACTCGTCACCAGGGAGAGACTCTTTGTCATAGGCCTTCGTCAAGCTTATCAGACAATTCCCGTGAATGCAAGCCGGCTTTCTTCTCGCGTGGTATTATACTTGAGCGTACCTCCTGCGGGACTTCGGGAGGAAAATCTTCGTCGCTACTTTGGTGAGAATGCTGTGAGATCTTGGGTTGTCTCAAATCAGAGCGACTTGGAAAAGTTGGTTCAAAAAAGGGACAAAAAGATTGACCAGTTGGAAGAGTCCGAACTACAACTATTGAAGAATGCTAATCGCAGTAAGGATGAAGCTCAAGACAGTGGCGACGCGAGCTCCAGTCAGCAACCAAAGCCAGCGAACGAGGCGCACAGACCTAAGCATAAGTCGAAATATCTTCTAGGAGAAAAGATCGACAGCATCTCCCGTCTGAGAGAAGGCATCACCGGTCTTGTTTCTGACGTTGATCAAGTTCGACAGGCTGACTCCAACGCTCCTGGTAAAAGGACTGGAGCGATATTCGTCGAGTTCAAGGATCAGGTTAGCGCGCATCAAGCGTTTCAGCAAGTGCGACATCCATCACCTCTTACGTTACAGCCAAAGTACATTGGTATCCAGCCGAAAGAGGTCCTGTGGCAAAACCTCAATCTCGATCCGTCGGTCCGAATCACGTACTCTTATATTGCTATAGCACTTGCTGTTGCAACAATCATCTTCTGGTCTATACCAATCGGTATCATTGGCACAATCTCCAACATAAACTACCTGACGGACAAGTTTCACTTTCTACGGTTCATCAATAATCTCCCGGATCCCATCCTTGGACTCCTCACAGGACTGGTGCCACCCCTACTACTCAGCTCTGTGGTGTCCTATGTACCGTACCTTTTTCAATATGTGGCGAGACTATCCGGTCAACCGACAAGCAAATCAGCAGTCGAGTGGGCACAAACATGGTACTTTGCTTTCCAAGTGATTCAAGTCTTCCTCATCACGACCTTTTCGTCAGGGGCTGCTGCATTGGCCACCAAGGTAGCAAATCAGCCCACGACGGTTCCGACTTTGTTAGCGAAGAACCTCCCTAAGGCATCTAACTTCTATCTGACCTACTTCATCATTCAAGGCCTCGGCACTGCGTCGAAGAATATTTTGAATTACACTGATCTTTTCTCCTTCTTGTTCTTTTACTACGGCATGAACAAAACTCCGAGACAGAAATTCAACACTTATGCGCAGATGAAGGGAATCAGCTGGTTCAACGTCTACCCAAAGTTCACGAATTTAGCGGTCATTGCCATCGCCTATTCGTGTATTGCACCACTGGTCTTGGGATTTGCGGCAATTGGCTTGTTCCTCTTCTATTTGAGCTATCGCTACAACCTCCTTTACGTGATTCAGGTCAAAACGGAGACGCGGGGAGAGAGCTATACGAGGAGCCTTCAGCACCTCATGACAGGTGTCTACCTGGCAGAATTGTGCTTGATTGGTTTGTTTGGCATCAAGAAGGTGGCTGGCCCGTCGACTCTTATGACGGTATTGCTCGTCGTCACCGCTCTGTATCACCTGACGGTCAATCAATACCTTTCACCGTTGGAAAAGTACATGCCAGTAGATGTGTTATCGGAAGAGGATGAGGAGCGGCCTCTTCTCGGACTCAGCGCTGAGCGCAATCACACCGCTCAGGCCGATCAATCATCGGGCTACAAACTTGGTTCGAGAAAGGTTCCGGCGGTCTTGCTCGATCCTTTGGCCAGTCTGCTCGAGCCTCGGATTTTCGCTTCGCAAGACTCCCTTCGACCGTGGCTTCAGGATCCCGAGGGTGAATCAGAAGAAGTGAATTCCTATAGCGAGGAACAACTCAAGAATGCGTATCTACCTCCAGCGTTGACATCGAAAACTCCCAAAATCTGGCTACCGAAAGACAGGAAGGGGCTGTCAAAACGCGAAGTGGATGAGAATGAGAAGGCAGGATTGCCTAGCACGGATAAAGGTGCCGAACTCGGCCCATCGAATGAGATCTTGTGGAACCAGGATGATTTTACGACAGTGCCGATTTTCAAGCAAGCGACTCGATATTGATCATTATACCTGAGTTACGGTCAGTGGAGGCGCCCGATCATCGAAAACTGTCGCCTGCACGATCTACTGGCGGTCCGTACAAATTACACATCAAATAAACCATAGTCTAGAGCTACACCTGCGTACTCGTATGAGGCCGGGTCCTTTGGTCTTTGAAGTGGCTGCCTGACACACCACCAGTACAGTTTCATAATACGATGCAGACAGAAGCCTAGGTCAGATATTGCGTTGGCTTGTCTGTTATTCTGGACAAATAGGCCGAGTGCGTCCTATACCCTTGCGCAGTGCCTATAGGTGCGTGTCTTTGGTCAGCTGGGTGCTCGTCGAGAAGGAAATACTCGCTACCCGGTCTTCTGGAATCTGGAAAGTGTCTTTGTTGTCTGCAATGTACCGCTATCGATCACTTTCCCCGTTCAAGCGCACGCGAAGGTGCCAGCTGAGTTCAGCCCCGCCATCAACTCCAAGCAACCGAGAACGGTTACCGTAATCATCACGAGCGCCGAACGTGTCGAAAGATTCTGCGATCTTGATTCGTCCACAGGCGCAGGCTGTAAAGCCACGGGCTGCCCAATACTACTTCTACAGGGCTGGGTACAACAACCCTCCTGAAGGATGGCAGAGGCTCAGTTGACGCACTGCTGATTCCACACAACCTGCAAACAATCATATCAACATGTCCCCTTCCAGCCAGTCTGCGAAACGGTTGCCCCTTTTGGCGTGACTGCTAGCCTCGTGAGATTATGTCCTGTCGATGGCTGTTCGGATTGGATGTTTCTCCAGCCCCGACTCAGCCCTAGCATCTGTGGCATTCACTCCCACCATGGCTTCATACAGATCAGCGAGTGTCAAGACACTGTAGCATTGACTGATTAGGCGATAGACTCTCTGTACAATCATCAACGTTGTCAACATGGTGACGCCACAAAGCAAAGAGGACAGTTTACTGCGTATATCAGACCAGGTATCTGCGCTTCATGGTATAAATATCCCTTGGTCTACCGCTCATGAATGCGATTCAGCACATCAAATCCGTATCCAGAAGACGAGAATCAACAGCTGATTCCAGACTCATTATATCTTGAAGCAATAGTTAGCTTTCGCCCCCTGTTCTGCCACAACCAATCTAGCCCAGATTCATCATACCAGATATACCATGTCTACCTCGAAGCGCCCGTCCATCTTCTCCCGCCTGTCCTCAAGCAGCGCCGCCTCTGTATCGTCGACCTCGTCAACACGACCTTCTCTCGCTGCAGGTAGCCGCGACACCGTCAGCGCCCGCTACGCGAAGGACGGCAAGGGCTACGACTTCAACCTGAGCTATCCGTACAGCACGAGCGCCGCCAAAGCCTCCTCAACGCTGTCTTCATCCGAGCCCGACGTCCCGGTCAAGTGCCGCGGGTTCAATCTTCGCTACGCCAAGGACGGCAAGGGACACGACTTTACCGCGACATACGTGAACATGTCGTCGACAGACTCCTCCACCACCCTCGTCGCCTCCGACGCAATGGCCGTGGGGGCGAGAGAGTGCAACACGAACATGAGATATGCTTGGCACCAGGGCCGACAAGGGTCCTGAGTCGGTACAGGGGGACATGACACAAGCACAGGTTCCGCTGTCGTGTATTATTGTCGAAGACGTAACAATGCGATGCGATGAGGGGCCTGGTCGGCTATTGTCTGAAACAGGTGGTATTACAGAGTAATAATCATGAAGGAATTCCCTAAAACGGTAGTCGGGGACTCGGTGCATAACCGGTGGCCTATCATCGCTGCTGCAGATCTATCAGCGCGTGGTGGCCTGGATACTGGTTTGGGTACTTGGTCCTGACTCTGGCTCTGTGCCCATTTCACTATATACCTACCTAGCTCGCTAGGTATGCTCCTCGAAGGATCTATTACCGCGTCAGGCAATAGGCCGCGTCCCCATCCCCATTCGGCAACCTCTAAGAAACAACAAATAACAAATATCCGGGGGGGAGCGGGGGCCCAAAGCCCATGCGCATTGCTTATTTTGTTATTAGTTTGTTAGCTTATTACCGATTCTTGCTTTTTTTTTTTTTTTTTTTTTCCTTCCCCGGGGGGGGTTTTTGTTGCTTTCTTTTTTAACCTCCCCGACCCCCAGGGGCAAAGGAAGGTTCCGTTTGGCGTTCTGTGCTTGAAAAAAAAAAAAAAAAAAGATAGTCAAATGCCACTGCACATGTCAGACAAGTATATCAGAACTAAACCTATGATCACATATGGATAGCATTAACGATGAGAGAACATGA